>NC_142812.1:14937130-14958071 GCF_049724085.1 Artemia sp. Qi Xiang Cuo | reverse complement strand
TTAGGCAGCGCTAGCGCACTGCCTATGATCAGATCTATGAAATATGTAAAACCAACCTTTCTTTGGAAGATTTGACTTAAAAGAGCTTCATCTTAAATATAATATTTGCTTTTAAGATAAATCTGTCATTGTTTTGACAAACTTATGACAACCTCTTTTAGTATTATACAGAAGTACTTAAAATATTATATAGCATAGCAAAAATATGATAAATTGTTACTAATTGATGTGGCTATTCAGGGAAGAAATTGTGTTAATTGGTAAAAGTAAGGAGCTAACTTAGTCCATGGATAGCATATCAAAATACATTTTAGACAAACTCACGTTTAAGTGGATCAGTGTATAACCTTAACGAAGGTGCTTTAAAATGCTTTTCAATCAAAATCTCTGTGTGTGTGTCGTCTCTGTGTGTTTGTCGTGTGTGTCGTCTTTGTGTGTTTGTCGTCTCTTTGTGTGTGTCTTCTCTGGTTTATGTTTGGATAGGGGGGTTAGTTGCCCTCAAATCACTGTCCACTATTAAAAAGGGTACTAGCCCTTTGAATTCCAAATCGAATGAGCCCTTTTTCAAGTTTCTACGACAAAGATTTCAATAAAAACCTTATATGCCCCCAGGGCATAACTTATAATCCTTGCCCTGCGGGTTTTGGGGGAGTGTCCTCCTCAAAAATATGTTTTCTATCTGAAAATCAGCTACGCTTAGCAAAATGGCTATCTCGAAATTTTTATTGGATGTGTTTGGGGGAAGGATGGGTGTGGGGGGGGGGCTTGTTGTCCTCCAATCACTGACTATTAAAAAGGACAGTAGCCCTTTGAATTTCCAATCGAATGAGCTTTTTCTGAAGTTTCTACGACAATGCCTTCTTTAAAAACCTTATATGCCCCCAGGGTAAAACTTAAAACCCTTGCCCTGAGGGCCTTGGGGGAGTGTCCTCCTCAAAACCATATTTTCTTTTTGGAAATCGACTTCGCTGAACAAAATGGCTATCTTAAAATTTTGATTGGATGTGTTTGGGGAAATGATGGGCGAGGGGGGGTGGCTAGTTGCCCTCCAATCACTGTCGACTATTAAAAAGGGCACTAGCTCTTTGAATTTTCTATTGAATGAGTTTTTTTTAAGTTTCTACGACAACGCCTCCAATAAAAAACCTTATATGTCCCCAGGGCATAACTTAAAACCCTTGCCCTGGGCTCGGGGTTGTGGGGGAGTGTCCTCCTCAAAAACATATTCTCTATCTGGAAATCAACTATGCTCAACAAAATGGCTATCTCAAAACTTTGATTGGATGTATTTGGGGTATTGATGGGCGTTGGGGGGGGGGCTAGTTGCACTCCAATCACTTTAAACTATTAAAAAGGGCACTAGCCACTTCAATTTCCAATCGGATGAGCCCTTTTCGAAGTTTGTACGACATCTCCTTCAATACGAAGTGCCCGGGCATGGAGAAAAAAAAACACATTGTGCCCACATCCTTCTTTACTTAGGCAGCGCTAGCGCACTGCCTATGATCAGATCTTTGAAATATGTAAAACCAACCTTTCTTTGGAAGATTTGACTTAAAAGAGCTTCATCTTAAATATAATATTTGCTTTTAAGATAAATCTGTCATTGTTTTGACACACTTATGACAACCTCTTTTAGTATTATATAGAAGTACTTAAAATATTATATAGCATAGCAAAAATATGAGAAATTATTACAAATCGATATGGCTATTCAGGGATGAAATTGCGTTAATTGATAAAAGTAAGGAGTTAACTTAGTCCATGGATAGCATATCAAAATATATTTTAGACAAACTCACGTTTAAGTGGATCAGTGTATAACATTAACTAAGATGCTTTAAAATGCTTTTCAATCAAAATATCTGTGTGTGTGTCGTCTCTGTGTCTTTGTCGTGTGTGTGTCGTCTGTGTGTGTTTGTCGTCTCTTTGTGTGTGTCTTCTCTGGTTTATGTTAGGGTAGAGGGGTTAGGATCAGTGTATAACCTCAACTAAGGTGCTTTAAAATGCTTTTCAATCAAAATCTCTGTGTGTGTGTCGTGTGTGTGTCGTCTTTGTGTGTTTGTCGTCTCTTTGTGTGTGTCTTCTCTGGTTTATGTTAGGGTAGAGGGGTTAGGATCAGTGTATAACCTCAACTAAGGTGCTTTAAAAATGCTTTTCAATCAAAATTCAGTGGGTCTTGTATTTGAAGATTCTTACTTATAAAACTAGGACTAGAAGTCAAACATTAGTGTTATGAACAATTACAAAGAGGACATATCAGAGAAATAAAGAATTCGTTGAGGAATTAGAATATTTCAAATTTGCTGTTATAAACTAATTACCTACAGAAGTATTATTAAAAATACATGCATTTAGGTGTATAAGGTAGTAATTTTTAAATGCAGAGTGATTTATTTTGAGTAAATTTTTTTATTTTTAGTATTCCCTGTTGCAACGTTCAGTAAAACTGGTATCAGCAAACAAGAATGTGGAACTTCTAGCATGCCTGGTGTGACAAGCATATGTCTGAAAAGAGAAACAAATTTCAATTGTCAACGTGATATACCAAGTAACATTAGTGTATTTGCAGGAAATGATGTAGTGAAACATGAAGATTTTCATAATGAAAAAAAATATTTCACATGTGATGCATGCGAAAAAACATTCGAAAGAAAATACAGCCTATCAGTTCATCGAAGAACTCATACTGGAGAAAAACCTTTTGAATGTGATGTATGCAAGAAACGTTTTACTTCAAGTTCCAATTTAAATAGTCATCAAAGAACTCATACTGGGGAAAAACCTTTCAAGTGCGATATATGTGAGAAAACATTCTGCCAAAGGTCTGCCCTATCTTATCATCAAAAAACTCATACTGGAAAAAAACCTTTCAAATGCAATATATGTGAGAAAACATTCAGCAAAAGCTCTGTCCTATCTGATCATCAAATTACTCATACTGGGAACAAACCCTTCAAATGTGATATATGTAATAAATCTTTTAGATCAAAACATGGTTTATTTTGTCACCTAAGAACTCATACTGGAGAAAAACCTTTCCAATGCGATATATGTGAGAAATCATTCATCGCTAGCTCCACCCTATCTTATCATCAAAATATTCATACTGGAGAACAACCTTTCAAATGTGACGTATGTAAGAAACGTTTTACTTCAAGTTCCTATTTAAATAGACATCAAATAACTCATACTGGGGAAAAACCTTTCAAATGTAATATATGTGAGAAAACATTCAGCCAAAGCTCTGCCCTATCTTATCATCAAAATACTCATACTGGGAAAAAACCTTTCCAATGTGATATATGTAATAAATGTTTTACATCAAAACATGGTTTATCTTATCATCAAAGAACTCATACTGGGGAAAAACCTTTCAAATGCGATATATGTGAGAAATAATTCATCACTAGCTCCACCCTATCTTATCATCAAAATACTCATACTTGAGAACAACCTTTCAAATGTGATGTATGTAAGAAACGTTTTACTTCAAGTTCCAATTTAAATAATCATCGAAAAACTCATACTGGAGAAAAACCTTTCAAATGTGATGTATGTGAGAAAACATTCAGCCAAAGCTCTGCCCTATCTTATCATCAAAATACTCATACTTGATAAAAACCTTTCAAATGTGACGTATGTAAGAAACGTTTTACTTCAAGTTCCAATTTAAATAATCATCGAAAAACTCATACTGCAGAAAAACCTTTCAAATGTGATGTATGTGAGAAAACATTCATCCAAAGCTCTACCCTATCTTATCATCAAAATACTCATACTGGAGAACAACCTTTCAAATGTGACGTATGTAAGAAACGTTTTACTTCAAGTTCTAATTTAAATAATCATCGAAAAACTCATACTGGAGAAAAACCTTTCAAATGTGATGTATGTGAGAAAACATTCATCCATAGCTCTACCCTATCTTATCATCAAAATACTCATACTGGAGAAAAATCTTTAAAATGTGATATATGTAATAAATGTTTTACATCAAAACATGGTTTATCTTATCATCTAAGAACTCATACTGGTGAATAACTTTACAGTGTGTGAGAAGTTATTCAGACCAAAATCTACCCTATCTGATCATAAAAGAACTTATACTTGAGATAAACTTTTCCAATGTTAAACATGTTAGGAAATATTTCCCAAAAAGTCCCAGTCATCTACCCATCAAAATACTGGAGAAAAGGCTTGTAAATGTGATGAATGTAAAGAATGTTTACTTCAAACTCTACTTTGAGCAATCACCAAAGAACTATACTGGAGAAAAATCTTTCAATCGTGATTTTGATAAGAGACATTTTACTTTCAGTTATGATTTACGATTACCTAAATCGTATTTACGATAAGTTACGATTTCAATTACAGAGAGAATTTATACATGTAAAAAATAGATCGAATATGATGTATGTCAGAAACCTTTTACTTCAAGCCGTAATTTATCTTTTAGTGGGAACCTCAGGGTTTGTTGTACAAGTTTATTTTGTATGTTTTTAGTATTGATTTTGTATTTAGTTTTATTTGACTATCTGCAGTTTAATATGAAATTAACCTAAAGAATAAATATCAATCCTATGTAAAAAAAAGAAGATATTCTATGTTTATTGATGCACGTGAACCCGCTGAGACCATGTTATTTAATATATTCAAGTTAGTATATTTAATATGTTTTGTTGTGTTAATAAGTTGAACCAAAATTTGTAGTTTTGGATGTTTTATGGAAAAAGTCGAGTTTAAATTATATTTGCTTGCTATAAAACATTTGATCCAAAAGATATGAATCATCTTAGCACAATTGTTTATTTTTCATGAAATAGGGGAGAGAAAAATTTGGCTAGCGGGTTTGGTATTTGGTGTCAGGGTGCTTGAAAAAAGGAAATAAACTTTTTCCAGCAAATAGTTTGAAATTTACAAGCATGAGTAGTTTAAAACCTACTACATTTGGCAAAAACAGGCTTGGGTTTTCATGCCGCCCCCTCTTGTTAAAGTTAACCCGAGAAAAGAAGCAAGAAATTAGGAGTTTTTTGGTGAAGAGAAACTGCAACCCTTTGGGTCGAGATCAGGCTTGGAAATAGTTCCAAAGCTCCCAGTAGTAGAATTTGACAGAATTCCAAAAGTTGCCGACACTTTAGCAGCACAACTTGTGTTTTGACTGTTTTTATTTGAGTAAAAAGTATTCTCATATTTAAAAATTGTATTTTCAGACATAATCTGCCAATAAAGTTGAAAACTGCCAAATAGCATTAATACTTAGCTACAGCACTTTTTTCACGACGGGTCAAGCCTAACATAACGTAAAAAAATCTTGAAGTTTTTTGCACCCCTCTTCGTTCTTCTCCAAATTAAATTTTGAAGAGAAAGAACCAATAGTTTTTTTCTAATAGGCTTAAAAGCGTAGCATAATCAAAACAGAAGGAGAAGAATATTTTTTTCACGCCCAGCAATATTCAAATAAAGATTGTTTTTTTACTGTGAACCACTTGAAACTTAAAACTACGTTTCCCTATGCCAGGGGGATCTCAATGTATAGACAGAAGTCAGTTTTGCAGTACCGGGTCCAAGAATTGATCAAAAATATTAAGTTCATTAAATATAGACCCTGAGGCTTAATTATAACATTTAAGAAAGATTGTTTTTCTAATTAAACGGCCCTTAAGTTCCAGGAGTAGTTGTTAAGGAATTCGGACAAAAAGTCAAACTTTAGCCTAGAAAGTGACGTATGGAGGAGGGAGCAGCCCCCCCAATATACGTAATGCTTTCTGTTTGTTTTAATTTTTGATGTTGCTCCTTACTTTCAGTTGAAATAATTTGGTTTTTTATTTAATTTCTGATCGTTTTTATACAGTGCCAGGAAATGTGGCTCACCTCCATGGAAAATTCGTTCACCCCACGGAAAATTCCTCAATGGAAATTTTTCCCCACGAATAACACCCCCTCCCCAGAAAATGTCTTTCAGAAAATTCTATTCTACCTAAAAATTTCTTGCGGACGATTCCGGGTTAAAAAAAATTTTCTTAGCGCACTTTCATTAGAAGAAAACTTTAATTTTTCATTGTTTTTAAAGTCGCGGCGGAAATCCCCTCCTCCTTGAAATTTTCCTGCAAAGACCCCGCCCCCTAGTTGAAAGTTTTTCTTGCAAAAAATTCCATCTGGAGAATTTATCCCGTGGGAAATCCCCATGGAAAATTTACCCCCTTCTTACGGAAAGATACTATTGACAACTCTAACCCAATAAAAATTTTCCCTTGGACAATTCCACTTAGCATCTCCATATGTAAAACTGAGTTGGCTAAGGGATATTGAGACTAATAAAAAGAATTTCATATAGGAATTCTGGCAAATTTTCCCCTTTAAAATTTTTCTCTTTATGGTAACTGCTGACTGGAACCACAGAAATCAAATTCTCGGCAGAAGCTGTCCCAATTAATTTAACAACTATTGATCATAAGAGTGTATAGTGTAAATTATTAGGGATTCTTAATAATAATTGTCAAGTTTCTGACATACATCATATTCGATCGGGGGTTATGTGGGAGAATCTTTCCATGAAGGAAGTTTTCATGGGGGAAGGGGCATTGCTACAAAAAGAAAAAAAATACACATACAAAAACAGGAGTTAATACGTACAAACTAAAAACACGAATAAACCAAACATTTCAATAAAGTAAGCCACTTTAAGGTCAGGGGCAACTCTTGGGGTAAGCGGTCGCGTAGGGCAATGAGTGACAGGGGGTACCACGTGACTTAATCACGACAAAAGTTATAAGATATTTGCAGAGCCTCCAAAACTGATTCATATCACCTAAAGATTTGTGTTTTTTAGGTATGGAATTACCTCAACTTGAACAATCCCTCTTGGTGCAACGCACATCAGTTGCTAGTTATTCTATGGTACTAATTTCAAATTTCCCAAGAAGAGTCGTGTTTGAGGGGGGAAAGTGTAATTATAAATCGAATTAATCACATAGATAATGCCGACGACTAAATTTACATTAAGTACCTCTTATCGTGTATTTGTGCTGGTTTGAACTCTGTTCTGATTCGCACTAGCTCACACAAGATTAATAGATATTATATACCAGACACAAAATTGATTGGTGACAATATTGCAATCAACTGGCCGGGGGGGGGGGGAGTCTAGCGTAGATATATTTTCTTGTAAAGTAGGTTTTTATTGTAATTTAACTGCAAGAAAATTCATTAATCGTACAAGACTTGTATTAAAAGTGTTTAATCATAGAGTAAAGAATGCTTTACTTTATGGTTTCATTAAGACCCTTTAAATTTTAAATAGTTACGTGAGCGCAAAGAGGTCACGGCGCAATTGTTTTGCTATGATTTATCTGGAAGTGGGAGGGAAAACGCTGCGGCAGTGTGATGTCACAAAATCCGTCTGGACCCACACAAATATCTAACTTGTTGCTAAGTATTTGGACTATAAATTCGAGAAGCCTTTACTCGATTTTCACATAAACTGTTCGAAAATGGGTTATAACCACTAGAAAATCGGTGATCAATCTTGTGCTTAGCACAGAAATCCTCCGCCACTTTAGAATGGTAACTCGCGTGTTTGTCCGTGAGCAATATATCAAATAACCCAAAATAAGAAATGATTTTTTATTTTAATAACTTCAAAATCAACTTTGCGGAAATATTTTTAACACTTTCAAGAACCAATTTTGTGAAATACTCTACAGCTACTATTACATACTCAAACCCTTTATCTGTTTTCGGTAATGGCCCATCCGTGTTCATACTCCACATGCGCTAGACATGAGAAGGAGCTTCACTTGAATCATTTCCCCAAACATCCCATTTTTTTTTATAACCATTTTCTTCAGCGTAGTTTAATGATCCGGAAATTATGACTTTGAGGATAAGAACCTCCCCCTCCACAGCCCTCAGGGTATGGGTTGTAAGTTATGCCGTGGGGCATATGAGGTTTTTGTAGAAAGGGCGGTTATATAAACCTCGGAAGGGGGCTCATTGGATTGGTAATAAGAAGTCTAGTGGCCTTTTTAACAGTCAAAAGTAATTGGAGGTCAACCAGCCCCCTCCCGCCCCCGATTCTAATCATTTCTCCAAACGCACCCAATCAAAATTTTGAGATATAAATTTTGTTCAGCGTAGTTAAAAGGTCCGGAAATTATGTCTTTGAGGATGAAATTTCTGTATAAACTTCAGAGAGGACTAATTGGATTGTAATCAGAAGTCATAGTACTCTTTTTAAGAGCTAAAGTGATTAGAGCACACACGTTGTATTTTCCCGAAATGCATCTGATTGAAATTTTAAGATGGTAATTTGTTGTCGTATAAACTTCGAAAAGGACTCATTCGGTTGGAAATTGAAATGGCTGGTGCCCTCTTTAATATTCAAAAGTAATTGGAGGGCAACCAGCCCCCCCCCCCCCAACCCATGATTTCCCCAAACACTTCCAATCAAAATATGGAAATAGCTAGTTTGTTTCACATAGTTTAAAAGACAAGAAATTATGTCTTTGAGGGTGAGCCCCCCCCCCGAGCCTTCTCGGCAAGGTTTGTAAGTTATACCCCGAAAGAAGTTAAGGTTTTTATGGAAAGTGTGGTCGTAGAAACTTCGAAGGGGGATAATTGGATTAGAAATGGAAAGCTCAAGCGCCGTTTTAAAAGTCAAATTTATCGGAAGGCAGTTATCCCCCCCCATGTCACATTTTCCCCAAAGGCATACGGTTGAAACTTTGAAATAGCCATTGTTTAAAACAGTCCAAAGATCACATAACAAGGCCTTTTGGGTTAAGACTATCCCCCCTCCCCAGGGTCTGGGGATAAGGGTTGTAAGTTATGCCCCGAGGGCATGTAATGTTTTATAGAAGGGGCGGTCTTGTGAACTTTAGAGGAAGCTTATTTGACTTGAAATGTATAGTTCTAGTTCCATTTTAAGATTCAAACATGATGGAGGGAAAAAAGCCCCCCTCCCTCCCTGACATATTCTTTTCCCCAAAGACATTCAATCGAAATTGCGAGACAGCCATTTTGTAACCAATAGTTCAAAGAGCATACAATAATGCCTTCAGTAATCAAATATATGGCATATTTAGGTGGACGTTGAACTTAATAAAAACAAGCTATGAGCATGTGGACTTTCGAAAAGATGACAAAGCAATATCTCAAGAACGGCTTATATTATTAAGTTGGACCTTTGAGTAAGTTGTGACTTTTCATTTCCGTTAGAATCAGCCCTCTCTCGACGTTTTAGGCCCAATGGGTCGATACGATCAGCCATGCATCCGTGTTCTTTCTTCAGGTAAAAATTACAAAATTCCACTTGTTTGCTTATATGAGCTTGAAACCTCTACAGTACTGTTCTTTGATACGATGAAGCTGATGTTGTGATTTTCAAAAAAATTCTATGACTTCGAGGGGGTCTTTCTTCCTTTTTTTCAAAAATCAGACAAATTTTATCAGTCTCGTAGCTTTTGGTGGGTAAAACTAAACTTAGTAAAACTTATATATATAAATATATATATATAATATATATATATATATATATATATATATATATATATATATATATATATATATATATATATATATATATATATATATATATATATATATATATATATATATATATATATATATATATATATATATATATATATATGGAATCAGCATAATTATTCAGTTCTTTTGATATATCTATTGGTATCAAAATTCGGTTTTTAGAGTTTCGGTTGGGGTTCCTAGCAGTTCCTAGAGTTCCTAGGGTTCCTAGAGTTCCTAGCAGTATTTGCCATCCCAAAGAAATTTCCTGGTGGGGCTGATGATGACCTGCCTCACATTTTCCACCTCTTTGGTGTTAGATATGGGAATGTAACATATTAGCTGAATAAAAAAACAATTTAAATAATTCTTACTCCCTCCCCCTACCTTTTTCAACATTTATCTGACGCCTCATGAAAAGGAAGCAGTTTGTCCATTAAAATGTACTTTTTGGAATCTACCCTATCCCCACCTAAACTATGACTCATCCCCTCCTCATGATAGCTGATACGCAACTACAGATCACCAAACTTAGCCTATTTTCATTACAAATAAAGCGAATCAGCTTGATTTAATCCAGTACTGCCACCGTGTGGCATTACTGCTTTTGCAACTGGGAAGCTTAAAACATAGTTATTGATACTTTCAAATCAATCAGCTTCTCAGAATTTTAAATTGATTGCAAATTTGTCCTCCCTGGGGTAAAGTCGTAGTTTGGGAGGGGAGTTTGGTGCCCTAAAATACCAAGAAAACAAGACTTTCCCCTGGCCCAATATGTATGCTAACTTAAAAAAGAGCATTAAATTCAAGTTTGAATTAGCTCCATCCCAATTATCTTGGACCTACGGTTTGATAAAAAAATGTCTGAAAAAAAATTCCAAATTCTACATTTTGAAAATTGAGCTCGAAACCTCTATGGTAGGGTTCTCTGATATTATGTATCTAATAAAGGGATTTTCAATAAGATCAATAAGATTGGGGGGGGGTCACTTTTTTTCAAAAATCAGACAAATTTTCTCAGATTTTTGGTTTTGGGGTGGGTAACAATAAACTGAAAGAATTTTATATATTTAGCAGCAGCATAAAACGCCAATACTGCCGGTGTAGCAATTGTCATGAGAATTTCATTTTTAGTTTACGTGAACATTGGTGCAAGTAATTTTTTATTTCCAGTTTTTTCTATCACAAACTATTTGATAAGATTCTATTGTGACGAATTTGTTTTTAACCTGTTCACTTTATTTAGTTGAATAGGACACTAAAAAGAAAGAGGGTTAATTTGACAGCTGAATAGTAAGTTTAAATATAGTTTTTCTTTCGCTATTCTATTTTTTTTCATTTCTGAATATATAAGAGACTTAAGTTTGAGGGAGGAAGAATTAACCTGTTATGAAAGAGGTACATTTTACATGGCTGTTACAAAATCAAAACGTGGCATCTATGCAGGCAGGATGATTTTTGAGTATCTCTACTCCTTCTGTGAACTATTCTAAGACGTAGGAAATCGCATAAAAACAAGTCTATGTATGTTATGATATACAGAAGCAATAGATTTTTCTGTAATTTTGGTTTGAGTTTAATTTTATTTCAAGATTAAATGCATAATAATTTAATATACTATTAATTAAGTAAATTGATCCTTTTGCCAGGAATCCTTGTAGTTCAAAATTTACTGTACTTTGTTTCATTTTGCATGTAATATAATTGCTCTTTTTATTTGAGTTTTTCCCGAAAAGTATTTAAAAAAAAGTTATTCCTACGAAAAAATTTCCGAAAATATAATCCCTGTAACCCAAAAACCACTGATATTTTGGCCACTGATAAGTGGCTAGTGCCCTTTTTAATACTTGAAAGTAATTGGAGGGCAACCAACCCCCCTCTCACGCCCACCCTTTCCTCAAACCCATACCATTAAAATTTTGAGTCAGACCTTTTGTTCAACATCGTTGAAATTTCTGGAGATGATGTCTTTACGGATGATAACCCCCCCCCACAACCCTTAGGGCAAGGGTTGTAAGTTATGCCCTGGGGGTATATAAGGTTTTTATAGAAAGTTTTGTCATAGAAACTTCAAAAAGGGCCCATTTCATTGGAAATTAAAAAGGCTAGTGTCTTTTTTAACAGTCGAAAGTGAGTGGAGAGCAACTAACCCTCCTCTCACGCTCATCATTTCCCCAAGCACATTCAATTGAAATTTTGAGATAGCCATTTTGTTCAACGTAGTTGAAAGTTCTGGAAATTGGGTATTTGAGGATGACAAACCTCCCAGAGCCCCCAGAGCAAAGGTTGTAAGTTATACCCTGGGGGCATATAAAGTTTTCACAGATAGTTTTGTCGTAGTAACTTCAAAACGGGCTCATTCAATTGGAAATTGAGAGGGCTAGTGCTAATTAGCCCTCTCGAAGTGCTAGGAAAATTAGGTTATTGAGGATGACACTCCCCCCAGAGCCCTCAGGGCTAAGGTTGTAAGTTATGCCCTAGGTGCATATAAGGTTTCTGTTAAAAATTTTGTCGTAGAAACTTGAAAAAGGGCTCATTCCATTGGAAATTCAAAGGGCTAATGCCCTTTTTCATAGTCAAAAGTGATCGGACGGCAACTAACCCCCCTCTTACGCCTACCTTTTCCCCAAACACATCCAATCAAGAATTTGAGATAGCCCATTTGTTCAACGTAGTTGAAAGTTCTGGAAATTAGGTTTTTGAGGATGACAACGCTGGGTTATGCCCTGGTGGCATAATATGCCCCCAGGGCGTAACTATGTTCAAGGTATATAAAGTACAAATTATGTTCTGGCTTTTAGAAAGCATAGGGTTTTAGAACCCTACTCATATTAATTTCTGCTCGTTTTGAGTTTGACTCTTATATTTATTTTAATTTCTGTTCGTTTTTGGTTTCATTTATTTATTGATACTGATTTGTGGTAGCTGTATACTTGGTAACAAATAGAAATTAGAATAAATAGCCGATTCAACCTCAAAACGAGCCAAAATTATACACTAGTAGGTCTGATAATCCTTATGCCTTTTTTTTTTTTTTTTTTTTTTTTTTTTTTTTTTTTTTTTTTTAGTAAAGCCTAAATTATATTCCGGTTTTGAGAAGGTATGGTGGTTATCAGCCCTATAAATATTTATTTTTGCTCGTTTTGAGTTCGATTCGGCTATTTATTTCTGTTCGTTTTGAGTTTCATTTATTTGTCAGTAGTGATTTGTGGTAGTTTTACGCTTTGAAGATTATTTTACTTTATTTCTCATCATTTTTGGCTTAATAGAGCTCTTTTCTTTGAAAAAATTGTTTTGTGGATTTTTTTTTAATATAAATGTAATTCAGTGTTATTCAGCCAGGGAGCTGGATCCCCCCCACCCCCTTTATGGGCGCCCAGGCATTGATGGTAACATTCGTCAAAATTGCAGAGGATGAGGATGTGTTCATTATGGAACATTTTGTAGGCTTTGTTCCTATTGCTAATTTTTCTGGTGAAGGTCTCACAGAAGTATTACTAAGAGTTGCAAACACCTGGAATTCCTCTAAATCATAGGCGGCGCGCTAGCGCTGCCTAAGTAAAGAACGATGTGGCCACAATGTGTGTGTTTGTTTTTTCTTCGACAGGCACTTCGTATCGAAGGAGTTGTCGTAGAAACTTTGAAAAGGGCTCATTCGATTGGAAATTGGGGTGGCTAATGCCCTTTTTAATAGTCGAAAGTGATTGGAGGGCAACTAGCCCCCCCCCCACGCCCATCATTCCCCTAAACACATCCAATCAAAATTTTGAGATAGCCATTTTGTTCAGCGTAGTTGATGAACAGATAGAAAATTTCTTTTTAAGGAGGACACTCCCCCAAAACCCTCGGGGCATGGGTTTTAAGTTATGCCCTGAGGGCATATAAGAACAATGTTGGCACAATGTACCATATAATTTTTTTTACTTTAGAGCAGGGCACTTCATAAGGAAGGGGTCGTCGTAGAGACTTCAAGTTGAATGAGAGGCTCATTCAACTGTAAATTCAAAGGGCTAGTGCGCTTTTTAATAGTCGAAAGTGATTGGAGGGTAACTAACCCCCCCCCCCATGCCCACTATTCCCCCAAACACATCCAATCAAAATTTTGAGATAGCCATTTTGTTCAGCGTAGTTGATTTCCAGATAGAAAAAATGTTTTTGAGGAGGACACTCCCCCACTACTCTTGGGGCAAGGGTTTTAAGTTATGCCCTGGGGGTATATAAGGCTTTTATAGAAGGCGTCATCGTAGAAACTTCAAAAAGGCTCATTCGATTGGAAATTCATAGAGCTAGTGCTCTTTTTAATAGTCGACAGGGATTGGAGGGCAACTAGTCCCCCCCCCCCACGCCCATCATTTCCCCGAACATCCAATCAAAATTTTGAGATAGCCATTTTGTTCAGCGTTGTTGATATCCAGATAGAAAATATGTTTTTGAGGAGGACACTCCCCCACAACCCTCAAGGGTTTTATGTTATGCCGGGGGGGGGCATATAAGGTTTTTATAGAAGGCGTTGTCGTAGAAACTTCAAAACAGGCTCATTCGATTGGAAAATCGAAGGGCTAATACCCTTTGTAATAGTCGAAATTGATTGAGAGGCAACAAGCCCCCCCCCCCATGCCAATCATTCCGCCAAACACATCCAATCAAAATTGTGAGATAGACATTTTGTTCACCATAGTTGATTTCCAGATAGAAAATATGCTTTTGAGGAGGAAGACCTAACAGACTTGTGGGGGAAACTCCCCCACAAGTCTTTATAGAACGCGTTGTGTAGAAACTTCAAAAACGGCTCATTCGTTTGGAAATTGAAATGGGTAGTGCCCTTTTTAGTTGTCGAAAGTTATTGGAAGGCAACTAACACCCCTTCCACGCCCACCATTTCCCCAAACACATCCAATCAAAATTTTGAGAGAGCCATTTTGTTCCACACAGTTTAAACTTCAGGAAAGTATATCTTTGAGCAGGACCCTCCCCCCCCCCCACAGTCTTCAGGGCAAGGGTTATAAGTTATGCCCTGGGTATATGTAAGGTTTTTATTGAAATCTTTGTCGTAGAAATTTGAAAAAGGGCTCCTTTGATTGGAAATTCAAAGGGCTTGTGCCCTTTTTAATAGTCGAAAGTGATTTGAGGGCATGTAACCCTCTCACGCCCACCTTTTCCCCAGACACATGTAAAATTTTTAGATAGCGATTTTATTCAACGTGTTCTAAAGTTTCAGAAATTAGGTCTAAGAAGGACAACCCCTCCCCCCCCCCCAGAGTGCTCATAACAGGAGCCTTAATTTTCATCCTGGGGCCACGCAAGGTTTTTATTGGCGGCATTTTCTTAGACACTTCAAAAAGGGCTCATCAATCTTTAAATTGAGAGGCCTAGTGTGCTTTTTATAGTCGAAAGTGATTGAAGGGCAACCAACCCCCTCTCACACGCACCATTTTTTCAAATACATCCAATCAAAATTTTGAGATATCCATTTTGTTCAGCGTAGTTGAAAGATCTGGAAATTGCAATTTCCAAAAGTGGTGAAGTTTAAAAGATCTGGAAATATAGTTCCTAAATTTAGGAAAGAACCTTTGAAATGGCTTAAAATTCTACTTTGATAACAGGAATCATATTTTCTGGTGTTTTTTCACGGTTAAAAAGAGTTTGGCAGAATAGGAAAATAAGTCTGCAAACCAAGATTAAAGCTACAGGTGATAACAATGGTCAAATATGGCTTCGAAGCATGGACGTTCCGAAAAGCGGATGAAGGTTTGCTAGATATTTTCCAGAGAAACTGCTTAAGGATTGTTCTGGGTACCCGGCTGACTGACTGTATTTCAAACAATAGGCTACACGAAAAATGTGGTTCAATACCGTTCTCTAGGGCTATAATGAAAGAAAGGTTGAGGTGGCTAGGGCACGTTGTGCGGATGAAGGATGACTGATTGCTGAAGATTGTTCTTTTCGGCCAACCTTCTAGGGCTAAACGGAAGGCAGGTCATCCTTGTCTGGGGTGGGAGGACGTCATAAAGAAAGATTTAAAAGAAATGGGAACTTCGTGGGTGAGTTTAAAAAGGGAGGCTTTGAATTGATTGGGGTGGAGGAGGAGCATGTGTAGCTGTGTTGGCCTCGGGCGGCTTGGTGCTGCGGGGAGTTGTTAGTAGTAGTAAAATAAAAACAAAGAAAAAGAAACTCAAAATTAAGATATAATGTTGTTTTGTCAAAATTCTGAGACTTAGAAATCAGAAGGGGGTTGGATTCATCACAGAAATTTTGTCTTCCTATCCTAACTCTGAACAAGCGCTGTCCAATTTCGTCTTTTTGAAGAGCTGCAGGGTTTGATACTAAGTCTTTTGTGTAGAGTTTGATACTAAGCTCATCTGCAGTGTCTGTAATGGTTAAAATGTATTTTGGAATTAATTATTTGCCACCAGATCAAGTTAATTACGGACATGAGTTCAAGATTGAACTGGCAAAATTTAAACTTTCAGAACACAGAAGAGCGAGATCAGAATACGGTGATTGGTGTTCCTGAAAACTACGGCTAAAGCGGTGCTTAAACAAATGCCTCCTGCTCTTGATTCACTCCTCAACCTGAAATTTTTATCCTCTGTAATTTGCTTATCTAGGTTTCGACTCCAATTTGGAGACTTGCTATTGAAATTGAAAATTGTTGCTACCACCAATTTCAGTGCTCTGGAGAATCAGTGGAGGAAACTGTTGGACGTTAATTGGCCATTTGTGTGTGGCAGAACAATCCCCAAACACTCCTCAGTTCTGGATAGCTGTCCTACATAATCTTGATGCTGTTGGGGTTTAAGGTTCTTAAAGTCGAAGAAACTGAACAAACAACTGATTTAGTCAATCTAAATAATTTCCTAGCCTCATTTAAGTCTTAAATCCCTTAGCCTTATGGGTTTGAGTGCCTTTCTTTTTTCTTTTGTTTTTTACTTGAACGATAAGAGAAACGTTTCGATTTGTCTTTGGTGTTATTTTGGTTAGCCCTGCAACGTCCTTGTCTTCTTTTTTTTTTCTTAATGATCGGTCTTTAGCTGCCCGTATTATTTAATCTTGGGGTTCTGAAGGCTTTTGTATTATTCTTGTTCCCATGTTTCTTTTTCAGGCCTTATTTTCATCATAAAGTTATCTTTAAATAATATATTGCAACTGTACCAAAATTTTGTATGCGATAATAAAACAACGATATTGTATGTCTTCGGCTTGTGGTGGTTACTAGTATAGATAAGTGTATCCATAGGAATAAGCTATATGAAGTTCTAAAAGTTAATAAAAAGAGTTTACAGCTGTTTACTCAATATGACGCATAAAACTGCAGCTAAAAACAGATGAATTTTGGCGGATAGCGCAAAATGGTTGTTCTTCCGTGGAAGTAGAGCAAGATGAAGCAAGGATAAGTAACCGAGGTAGAAATAGAGTCAGATTAGGGGCAAACCTTTTCTGACTTTAGCACGAAAGACCTATTTTAGGACTATTGCATCGTGTATAGCGCTAAAGCACGTGCTTCAATTTGTAGCACTCTCGTAATAAAATTTTTAATTTTGTCATGGAAGAAATGATGAGGATTTTGAAATAGGCTAAAGAATTAACAAAAAGTATGGACCGCATTCTTCCGAATTTGTTCCGAAAGATATGTGCGAAGTTTGATTTAACCAGGACCACCTTTTTGCCGTGTTCGTTTCAAAATATTGGTGCTAAGTTTAAATAAACGGACAAAAAAGTGATATAAAACTAACCCAACTACACTTATCGGGCCATGCGCGTGTCCCGGCTTGCGCCGCGACACGCCTAAAATTTTTGTAACTTTAGCACCGAAAATTGTTGTGAAATACACAAAATTGGGCAATTTTAGCACTTTAGGATAGACTCGGGCTTATTTTGGCGTGTCAAGGAGGCACACTTGTGCCTCTATAAAGAGGCGACCCACCACAATGTTAAGCGATTTCAGGTCCTAGAGGTCGCAGAGAGACGGCGGTAATCGCATTTTGTAGCCCAAGCTCAAACTAAGAAACTTGCAAAATTTCATCCTCCTCCGACTTTATCTTCTTGGGGTAAACTGGGCCGGAAGTTTCGACCCTCCCACAACATCCCCCCTTTAACGTTGACCGATTGGGCTGAAATTTAGAAGTTAAGCTTTCCTAGAGCCCGGGGAGCTTATCCTCAAAGTTTTAGCTCAATCTGATCACTCCTTCCCTGTTTTCAAAAAAACAAATATAGCCACTTAAAATTCATTTCTTTTTTTTTTCTTAGCCACGCCTACATGCCACAGTTGGCACCGGATCCGGTTGAATGAGGACTCATTCGAAGCAGAATTCGACCTGTTAGGGCCTTTTGATATTTTAAGACCGAAAAAATTATCCCCCGAATTTACATTTACGAAAAACCTTAGTTTTTTTCAAATAATACAGATAAACAGGTTAGACATGCTTTGTTATGAAAATATCTGCGCGTCAATTTTCATAACAAAGCATGTCTAACCTGTTTATGTGTATTATTTGAAAAAAACTACGTTTTCTAAAGAGTTAAAGAGGCTGAGTTACAAGGTCAACCCTTAAGACGTATAGGAATTAGGAGGCACAGTTGGTGGGGCTGTTCAACAGGCTGAGTCACAAGTTCGAACCTTTAAACGTACAGGGATTAGGAGGCACCCTGTACGACGTGGTTTGAGTATTCAGGAATTAAAAGCCTTAACACAAGAATGTTCAAGAGCGGGGGGTTTGGGGGGCGGCAGCCCCCATCTTCAACTCCTGACACGATCAGCTAACAGTTAGTCAAGCAATAATAAGTAATAAACTGTACAAAAACGTGCAGAAATTATTTGAAAAAAACTACGTTTTCTAAAGAGTTAAAGAGGCTGAGTTACAAGGTCGAACCTTAAAACGTACAGGGATTAGGAGGCACAGTTGGGGGGCTGCCGCCCTCCCAAACCCCCCGCTTTCGCAGCCTTTAAATAAAAAAAAAGGTTTTAAACTGAAAGTAAGGAGCGACATTAAATCTTAAAACGAACAGAAATTATTCCGTATATGAAAGAGGCTGTGCCCTCCTCAACGCCTCGCTCTTTACGCTAAAGTTTTTATTGTTTAAAAAAAGAGTTGTGAGAAAGTCAAACTTTAGCGTAAAGAGCGAGGCGTTGAGGAGGGCACAGCCTCTTTCATATACGGAATAATTTCTGTTCGTTTTAAGATTTAATGTCGCTCCTTACTTTCAGTTTAAAAAACTTTTTTTTATTTAAAGGCTGCGAAAGCGAGAGTTTGGGGCGGCAGCCAACTGTGCCTCCTAATCCCTGTACGTTTTAAGGTTCGACCTTGTAACTCAGCCTCTTTAACTCTTTAGAAAACGTAGTTTTTTTCAAATAATTTTCCAAAGAATCGGGCTTGTGTTTTGTTTCACCTTCTGGTAACACTAGTCAAACCCCAAACACCAACAAATGGAATCAGCCTCTACTAACAACAGCAGCAACAAGCCTCTACTATCCTTTAGAAGGTAGAAAGTAGTTCTTTTGCTGAAAAATTAACATAAATTGTAATTTAAGGTAATAAATAATAAGACAAAGGTAATGGCTATAATGTGGCATCTAGGGTCTAATTATCATGAAAATGATAAAAAACATAGAAACTTGCTATTTGCCTAATGCTTAATTTTAGATAGGCTAGTAGCCTAATCCAAAATCAGTTTTCACAAAAGTTCATGGGTTTTGTTTTTTGATGAGTAAATATGTATCATAATCTGCTACTAATGCTGGCCAGGTAGAGGCTAGACTCACTATCTGCCAAAATCAAAACTGTAAACAATTTATCTTCTTAATAGGCTAGGTAATATCCATTTTTGAATATTATGCAAGTTTAAAGGATTCGTATTAGGCCTGAAGTATAGATTTTGGTAAATTTGGAGTAGCTTAAATCACTGACCTAGGAATAAGGGTAAATTTCTAGGTGGCCTTTTAATTTTACACATTGTCCCTCTACATGGGCACCCATAAGGGGGGGATCCCTGCCCTCCCCCTGGCTGAATGATGCTGCTTTTTTTTCTGTGATTTCTATTATATAGTATTAAAAGTGCAAATTAGACTCTATCCCCACCCCTAATGTGCAAATATATTGCCCAAATTTGTTTCTAAACTATTATATATTAATCCTATTTTATTTTATATCTTTAGCATTAACCATACTTGAGTATATAGCAGTGCCCGCATAATGCATAAGCACCAAAAAAAGAAAAATTATACCCCTAAACATAATCATCTCTACATTTACTTTTTAAATGCAAAATATCATTCTAATTGTAAATCTATATTTTATATGGATTATGAAAGAGCATGAAAAAGCATCAAATGATGTTTTCACTTTCATCCTAGCTAAATTATATAGCCCACTGCAAATTTACCTTGAACTTTACCCCCGCTCATAATGTGCAAATATATACCCTGAATTGTTTTCAGCAAAGTTTTGAATTGCAAAATTCAGCACTATTTTTGTTGATGGCATTTGGAAAACTTCAAATGGTAGGAAAATGGCTTGAATTGAAAATCAAGTATTATCCAGGTTAGGCTAGGTTATAACTTCTTTGTGTGGTTACAAAAATTAAATACCTTTGGGGCTCCTTTAAGGCCTCAAGATGTAATTTGCACCAGAAGTAATTATTATATTATGAAAGAGCATTAATAAAGGCATCAAATGATGTTTTCACTTTCATTGTAGCAAAATTATAGGGCCACCTAGAAATTTACCAGAATAAGCTAAATATAGCCTACTGCTCAATGCCTTTTTTGCTCTTTCCAAATAGAATAATTGCAGGTGTAAGCCTAGATAAGCCCCATCACATAAGGGAACATGTTAAGAAAACAATTATTACTTTATAATATGGAAAATATTCATAGTTAGCACATTTTGAATATGTAGAATCTTCATCTTCACTTCTTCCATTGTTGTATTTTTTTTTTCAAATTCATGAAAAATAAGCATGGATTACATTAGCAGATTCCCTGTTTTCAAATACAAATTAAACACCATCAGTGCCCTTCAATTAATTCTCATAGGCCTGTCACATGTTAATAAAAAAATAGTGATACATTAGGTTAGGTTTGATGGTGGTTAGCCTTTTGTTTTGAGCATGTTTTTCAAGACCTAAAGCATAGACACACAGATTTAGAAATTTGGTAGAAAAAGTATAAAACAATCAAAGAATTGAAGATAAAGATTCTTGCCTTGCAAAATGTGTTAACTATGATTATTCTCCATATTATGAATCAAGAATTGTTTTCTTAACATGTTTCCTTATTTGAAAGGGCTTATCTAGGCAGATACCTAAATGCTTTACTTGCAAACTAAATTTTATGCCCATTATGGATTGTCAAAGATGATACCCTTTTTCTTTTATTTTTTGCTATATAAAAGGGTTATAGACAGCAATTCTT
>NC_142812.1:14918899-14936630 GCF_049724085.1 Artemia sp. Qi Xiang Cuo | reverse complement strand
AAAATTTATATCTTTGACATTTGAAGAGTCAAAAAGACATTTGAAGAGTGAACAACAATTCCCTAGCTAGCGGAAACCTGTTTTTCAAATGGTATCTTTGAAATTCTCTCTGCAGGTCTTCGCATGTTTATCGGATTCAAGACAAGAACCGTTTAATCAGTGTAATTAGCAAAATTAATATAGTAACAAGTGTCTGATCATAGTTTCGAAGTAAATACAACTGTGAAGTTTAAGAAAACACCTAACTAGATTGCGTTGGTGATTTTTTTTCGATCCTAACGACAGTCCCAACACTTATAGCTTACCTATATTCTTTATACAAACCTTAAGCGAATTTAAACTGGCGAAAAAATCCCAGATACCCCCCCTCCCTCCTAAAGAGCATTTTGTAGGCTAGCCAGCTCCAACAACAAAAAATCTCTTCGGGTACCCATGCCTGCGACCATTGAAAATAGGAAAAAAGGTACTTGGGTACTATATGGGCCTTTACAAGGAAACCAGTCACGAAAAACGCGTTTTTGACGGGTTAACCTCTATAGAGTAATACAATGTTTGCGTGGTTTTCATTGCGTATACGATATTTAAACTGTTTTTTTTAAGGGTTTGGGGGGAGGTACCTCGGTTAGGTTAAGTATTTAATTTCTTATGTGCTTTACACCCCCCCCCCCCGCGTGATGACAATACTGATTATTCTAAGGGAGCAGTTTATGCATAAATCAAACCAAATTAAAATCTAAACCAAAATTGTCTATAAGTTCCCCTATTTGAAGTTCCCAGTCTTTTCAGAAAGTTAGAAATATAGTAAGCTTGTGAAGGCGCAGTGCGGAAAAATGTCACCTTGCGAATGCAAATAAACAAAACTTTTTATCAATTTCAAAATTAGGACTTCAAGTCCTAAAACCAAGGTTCTAGTCTTATCTACAATCCTGACCTATCATCTAGTTCACAAAGACTGCAGTGGGGAATCCAATATTGATGAGGAGCTCAAAAAACTAAACCTTACAACTTTTCTTGAGTGACACTTTCTAAAATGTAAATTTCCTCGACAGCTTTCTCTCCGTTACGAGGTAGCCAGCTAGAGCTGGCTAATCTGCAGAATTGCATGCTGCTGTATGCAAGTACTGTTAGAGTGTCTGCAAGAAACACTCTGCAGCCCCAAGGAAGATTATGGGGGCTTAAGCAACAAAGCACTTCTTGCCAATAGAGGGCATACTCCAAAAGCTACCAAATCTGTATTGACTCTAAGGGTTCTTAAAAAGGAATGTGAGGTTAGAGCAGTTGTTCCTCGCCAATTTTGGGCCTTGCCCCAGCTAAATATAACTAAAAACCTGATGCCCCCATCGGGATATTTAAATTTGTTGCTCAAAATTTTACGCGTATTCACCTGAAGGAAACTTAAAACGTCATTAATTTGTTTTTTTTTAGTCGTCCTCTAGGCATATCTTATACCATTGACAATTTTTGTCTGCATGCAACGCCTTTTATACATTCATGCCGTCATTTCAATGCTATCATTTATTTATTTTTTTGCTCTTTAGATGCACAAGAAATTGACGTCATTCACATTATTTTCTTTTTTATTAAGGCTCTAGAGCAGTGGTTCCCACTGATTTTGGGTCATACCCTAAAATCCTGATGCCCCCCTCGTGATACTTAAATTTGGTTACTCCAAATTTTACTTGCATTCACCTGAAGGAAGCTTAAAATAACATTAACTTGGTGTAAGTATCACTCAGGGCAGGGGCCCCAACATTTAGTATCTTTTTTCGGGTCCTCGAATTTGCAACTTAAAAAATATTTTTTAATACTAATTAAAAAATATTGTCTCAATACAACATCTTTTGTACGATGTATGTCATTGCAATACTATCATGTATCTTTTTTGCTCTTGAAATGCGTATGAATTTGACATCGTTCGTATTAAAATATTTTTATTTTCAAAATTAAGACTCTAAAGAATAGTTAGCCGATGGGTGCACGACCTGCACATGACTCATCAAAAATTTACAATGCCCCATTGGTAGGGCCTATGCCCCACGTTGGGAATCACGGGGTTAGAGGAACGAGCAGTTCTCTTCGATGGTGAACAGAAACCTAACGTAGGTTCTCAGACAACAAGGTTGACATGAGGCAACCCGAATTAGGTTTCCAGAAAATTTATGACAAAGTCTTTATTTTTGTTCCATCTGAGAGGAGTTTTTGTCCAAGGATGGTCAGTGGACCGGCAAAAGACAGAACTGTATTTCGGGGGAAAAATTCAACAAAATTCTCACTTTAAAATTTATGATTTTTCTGAAACGGGGGATTTTGCGACGAAACTACAACTTTAAAATGCACATAAGGGACAAGTTACTTATGTCATTAGGTCAGATGCATCCCTTCATCGAACCAAAATGATGATACTATATAGAACTTGTTTAAAAAGATTTAAACCTCCTTAGAAAATAGGGAAATTTTTCTTTTTTCGAAAATTTTCAAAGGATTCTCAACTTAATTTTATATCTAAGAATGCAAAGCAAATTTTTGAAATATAATTCGGTCTGTGGATAGAACTGAATCTCAGGTATAGAATGACACTATATAGAACTTGTTTTAGAAAAGGTCTGAACCTCCTTAGAAAATAGGGAAATTTTCTTTTTTTTCGACGATTTTCAAAGGATTCTCAAATTAATTTTCAATCTAAGAATTCAAAGCAAATATTGAAATATAATTCGGTTGGTGGATAGAACTGAATCTCAGGTATGGAATGATACTATATAGAACTTGTTTTAGAAAAGATCTAAACCTCCTTAGAAAATAGGAAATTTTTTTTTGACGATTATCAAAAGATTCTCAACTTAATTTTCAATCTATGAATACAAAGCAAATTTTGAAATACAATTCAGTTGGTGGATAGAACTGAATCTCAGGTTTGGAATGATGCTATATAGAGCTTGTTTCAGAAAAGATCAAAACCTTCTTAGAAAATAGGGAAATTTTTCTTTTTTCTACTATTTTCAAAGGATCCTCAACTTAATTTTCAATCAAAGAATGCAAAGCAAATATTGAAATATAATTCGGTTGGTGGATAGAACTGAATCTCAGGTATGGAATGATACTATATAGAACTTGTTTTAGAAAAGATCTAAACCTCCTTAGAAAGTAGTGAAATCTTCCTCTTTTCGACGATTTCCAAATGATTCTCAACTTAATTTTCAATCTAAGAATGCAAAGCAAATTTTTGAAACATAATTCGGTTGGTGGACAGAACTGAATCTCAGGTATGAAATGATACTATAATTGTCGACTTACGTTGGTTCATTATAACCATATAATTGCCGAAAAACAACAAGTCGAAATCATGCACAGAGAATATAAACCTTAACTAGTTAAAATTAACTTGTAGTTTTGTTTCTTTTTTCGCCTGAGCAGTTCCATGTCTGAATATACATGATTTCTTTTTTGATACAGTTGAAGTTAATGTCAACTCACTTAATTTTATATTACTCGAAATTTTCAATAAAATATTACAAAAGATCCTTATTAACTATAGTTTTATTATTTAAACTTTGCCAAAAGAAAAATACATCACATGAGAAAACATATTCAAAAAGCATTTAATCGAAAGTGAATATCGAAAAATTCAGATATCACAACAAATATGCACAAAAAAGAGAAAGGAGAGGGAGGGAAAGAGGACATTGAGGGAGGGAGGTGTGGGAGAGAGAAATATAGAAAGGGAGAAAAACAGTAAGATTATACAAGTAACCTGATATATCATAATAAGTAAATGTATCACAAGTAACCATAAGCAATCTTGTCCTCGAGCAGTGATCTGGTTTGTTGGGGACCATAATGATTATGCATTTGGATCAAACCATTATTTACGAAACCTTTCAGTATGATAATCGAGATAAGTTACATCTTAATTAAATGACATAAGAACCGGGTTATTTTGGGGTGTGGGAACCGGGTTATGTTGGGGTGTGGGAACCGGGTTATGTTGGGGAGTGCCAACCGGGTTATGTTGGGGTGTGCATCATGGGTGATCGACGACATTAACAGAAAAATTGTTGTGTGCAGACTACTTTGGTCAAACGAAATCAAATCTAGTGAGGTGTTCCTTCAATAACAGGAGCAATATCATAGGCAGCGCGCTCGCGCTACCTAAGTAAAGAACGTTGTGGGAACAATGTGTGTTATTTTTTTTTTTTTTTTGGTTCTCCATCCCCGGGCACTTCGTATCGAAGGAGTTGTCGTATAAACTTCGAAAAGGGCTCATTCAATTCGAAACTGGAGAGAATTGTGCCGTTTTTAATAGTCGAAAGTGATTGGAAGGTAAGTAACACCCCTTCCACGCTCACCATTTCCCGAAACACATCCAATCAAAATTTTTCGATAGCCATTTTGTACAGCGTAGTTGATTTCCAGATAGAAATTACGTTTTTGAGGAGGACACTCCCCCCCCCCCATAGCCTTCAGGGCAAGGGGCGTAAGCTCTGCCCTGGGGGCATATAAGGTTTTGTTCACCGTATTTGTTTTGTACCATTTTGTTCAACGTAGTTGAAAGTTCTGGAAATTAGGTCTTTTAGGATAATAAAACCCCTAAGAGCCCTCAGTGCAAGGGATGTAAGTTATGACCTTGTTTATATAAAGTTTTTATTGAAAGTGCTGTCTTAGAAACTTTAAAAGAGCTCATTCAATTGGAAATTCAAAGGGCTAGTACCTTTTTTAATAGTTGAAAGTGATTGGATAGCGACTAACGCCCCTATCACGCCCACCATTTTCCAAAACACATCCATTCAAAATTTGGAAATATCCATTTTGTTCGACGTAGTTGAACGTTCTGGAAATTAAGTCTTTTAGGATGATAACCCCCTCAGAGCCCTCAGTGCAAAGGTTGTAAGTTATGCCCTGGGGGCACATAACGTTTATATAGAAAGTTGTTGCATAAATCATAGGCCATTTTTTCTAGAGCCGTTTAAATAGTCGAATATGATTAGAAGTTGACTAACACCCCTTCCACGCCCGACATTTTCCAAAATACATCCAATAAAATTTTGAGATAGCCATTTTGTTCAGCGTAGTTGATTTCTACATAGAAATTATGTTTTTGAGGAGGACACTCCTTCACAGTCCTTGGGGCAAGGGTTGTAAGCTATGCCCTGGGGGCATATAAGGCTTTTATATAACGCGTTGTCGTAGAAACTTCAAAAAGGGATCATTCGATTGGAAATTGAAATGGCTAGTGCTCTTTTTAATAGTCGAAAGTGATTGGAAAGCAACTAATACCCCTTCCACGCCCACCATTTCCCCAAACAGATCCTATAAGAATTTTTAGAAAGCCATTTTGTTCCACGCAGTTCAAAGTTCAGGAAATTAAATCTTTGAGTAGGACACTCGCCCCACAATCTTTAGGGCAAGGGTTATAAATTATGCCCTGAGGTTATATAAGGGTTTTTATAGAAATCTCTGTAGTAGAAACTTAAAAAAGGGCTCATTCGATTAGAAGTTCAAACGGATAGTGCCCTTTTTAATAGTCGAGAGTAAGTTGTAGGCAACTAACCCCCCTTTCACGCACATCTTTTCTCCAAACACATCAAATCAATATTTTAGATAACCATTTTGTTCAGCGTAGTTGATTTTCAGATACAAAATATGTTTTTGCGGAGGATACTCCCCCACAACCCTCAGGACAAGGGTTTTAAGTTATGCCCTAGGGCATATATGGTTTTTATAGAAGGCGTTGTCATAGAAACTTCAACACAAGCTCCTTTGATTGGAAAAAGGGCTAGTGCCCTTTTTAATAGTCGATAGTGATTCGAAGGCAACTAACCACCCTCTCACGCCCATCTTTTCTCCAAACACATCAAATCAATCATAGGCAGCGAACTAGCGCTGCCTAAGTTAAGAACAATGTGGGCACAATGTGTTTTTGGTTTTTTTTTTTCTCCATACCTGGGCACTTCATATTAAAGGAGTTGTCGTAGAAACTTCAAAAAGAACTCATTCAATGGGAAATTGGAGTGGCTAGTGCCCTTTTCAAAAGTCAAAAGTGATTGGAGGGCAACTAGCCCCACGCCCATCATTACCCCAAACACATCCAATCAAAATTTTGAGATACCCATTTTGTTCAGCGTAGTTGATTTCTAGAGAGAAAATATATTTTTGAGGAGGACACTCCCCCGCAATCCTCAGGGCAAGGGTTTTAAGTTCTGCCCTGGGGGCATGTAAGGTTTTTATTGATGGCGTTGTCGTAGAAACTTACAAAACAGGTTCATTCGATTGGAAATTCGAAGGGCTAGTACCCTTTTTAATAGTCGAAAGTGATTGGAGGGCACCTCGCCCCCCCCCACGCCCAACATTCCCCCAAACACATCCAAACAAAATTTTGAGATAGCCATTTTGTTCAGAGTAGTTGATTTCTGGATAGATAAAATGTTTTTGAGGATGACACTCCCCCACAACCCTCAGGGCAAGGGCTTTAAGTTATGCCATGGGGGCATATAAGGTTCTTATAGAAGGTGTTTCGTAGAAACTTCAAAACAGGCTCATTCGATTGGAGAACATAATTTGCACTTTACTGAAAAAAATACAAATGAATGTGCATTGTCAGTTTAATATACATATACTGATATTTAGTAATTAAAATGTTAGTATTATTTTATTTATTAAAGTTATAAAAGTAAAAACATTTATATTTTTTTGAGTAAAGTGCAAATTATGTTCTCGCCTTGGGAAGGGATAGAGGTTTTGAGCCCAACTTATGCTAATTTCTGCTCTTTTTGAATTTGACTCGGTTATTTATTGTCATTTCCGTCCGTTTTGAGTTTCTTTTATTTATAGAAGCTGATTTGTGGTTGTTTCACGCTTTGTAGATTATTTGATTTTAATCTTGCCCATTTTTTGTTTAATAGAGTTCTTTACTTTTCTTTGAAAAACTTATTTTGTGGAAAATTTTTTTTAATTAATAGCAGAATAGAACCGATTGACGAATACATTGGCGAAACAAAACAAAATTTATTTGCATTTTCACAGCATCAAGTTAGATGTACCAGACAAACACAGGGAACAGGAGGAAAACAGGAGAAAAGGAGGGAACGGGAGGAGGGGGAAAACACTTCATCCGCGATCCAAAAACTCTAATAATTTATAGCTTTTACATCCAATGTTTAATGTGTTCACACAATAACTAATTAATTGTTATGTCTTACTGCTTGTTAGGTTTTACTGTTATGATTTACATTGTTATTGTTTTACTGCTTACCAACAAATGGAGCACTGAAACAATAAAACTGGCAACCTATAAATTTTTTCAACGTCAAGAAACCCTTCCCCCCTGTCTCAAAACACACTACTACACAGATCCCTAGCACCATTTATGATAATTGCTTACGAGGCTTCGAGAGGAAGTGTTAAGTAAAGAGGTATTTTATGCTTCTCCATCTCACCTTCATTCAATGCAAGCAAAAAGCAGTAAAATCCTGTTTTTTAGTAAAATGCAGTATTTTGTGTTTTTTACTTTTTAGTGCATTTGGATGCATTAACTTTTATTTTACTCTTTTTCACAATTTGTAAATTAAGCACTCCTGTTTTTTAGTAAAATGAAGGATTTTTTTCTTTTACTTTTTAGTGCATTTGGATGCATTAACTTTTATTTTACTCTTTTTCACCATTTGTAAATTAAGCACTCCTGTTTTTTAGTAAAATGCAGGATTTTTTTTTTTTTACTTTTTAGTGCATTTGGATGCATTAACTTTTATTTTATTCTTTTTCACCATTTGTAAATTAAGCACTCAATTTTTAATTGAATAAAAGCGGGCACTTGGTTAATATATAAAAACGTTCCCGTTGCAGAGCCTATTTTTCAGCAAAATAGTCTGGCGTTGCTTTTTATTACCCAGTATTCCAAAAATTATGGAGCCAAGAACGGCTTGTTTTGGAGGCCAAGAACGAGCCAAGAACGGCTTTTTTTGGAAACCAAGAACGAGCCAAGAACAACTTGTTTTGGAAACCAAGAACGATCCAAGAACAGCTTGTTTTGGAAGCCAAGAACGGCTTGTTTTGGAAGCCAAGAACGAGCCAAGAATGGCTTGTTTTGGAAACCAAGCACGAGCCAAGAACAGCTTGTTTTGGAAACCAAGAACGAGCCATGAACAGCCTGTTTTGGAAGCCAAGAACGAGCCAAGAACGGCTTGTTTTGGAAACCAAGAACGGGCCAAGAACAGCTTGTTTTGGAACGTGCAGACTCTTTCAGATTTACTTTTGGTGTCGTTTGGAGAATTGCTGCTACTTTCAGAGCCTTTAACCACAATATTTTAATTATATTATTTCACCAGTGGATGTTACAGATTAAACAAATGAAAATATAGAAAAAACTGAACATTGTTTTAAATTTTATAGTGAAAAAAAACAGAAACTTTTAATAATAATAAAAAAAAAAACCAAATATTTTGACTTCACGCCCGGCTTTATAAACAGAAAGAAAAGAAAAAACTAAATTAAACAGAATATACACATCAAAAGAACAAAAAACAAACTAAGAACACAGACGAAAAACTTACATATTAATAATAATGAATAAGACAATTGTTCCTCACGAAAATCAAAATTGTGATTTTTTTTGCTTTTCGTCTGTTTTTTTTTGCCTTTTATTTAATTTTCCTGTTAAATCTAGTTTATCTTTTGTTTTTTATAATTTTTTTTTAGTTGATAAAAGCATCCAGACATGAAGTCGAAATGTTTGGACCTTTCTTGTTATTAAAAGTTTTTTGCTTTGATTTCATTGGTTATATGTTTTCGTCTTGTTTTAATCCTTGCAGGACGACAACAGCATTTCATTAATACCAGTCGTTCTTTTTTTATAATTAGTTTCCATATCAAAATATTTAAAAAGGTTAGAAAACTGGACGCCTTCCTCTCCTGTCTTACATGGTTGCGGAAGTCACCCATAAAATTATTTCCCCATTAGAAGCTCAAAAAAAAGGAAAATAAAAAGTACTATCGATTGCACCCTTGCCAAAGCTATCAACTGTTAATATCCCCACTAGAAAAACCAACCAGCTATAAGAGGCACAATTAGAATGCATATGCCAATTTCTTTCAAGTAGTTCATTTCCGTAGGGACCATCTGGCACCCGTGCCTCTTAAAGTTAGATAAAAAAAAGAAATGCATAAATCCAAGTGTGATCATTCCAATACAGTAGCATTACCATTGGGGTTAGCCACAGAATGTAGACTTTTCACTCATTTTGACCGTCGTTTTCAAGAATAAGCATTGTCGCTAGGAAACGTAAGGAAACGTAAATTTAAAAAAAAAACTGTTAGGGGGTAAAAATTAATTTTTTCCAAATCAAAGGGGGGGGGAGGATTTCTTCAATGAAAATACCAAAAAGCATGCACTTGATATACATCCTAAACCAGATGTTCTAGGAAAGATTGGGATGGAGGAGGAGCTCGTCCAGCTGTATTGGCCTCACCCGGCTTGGTGCAACAGTCAACTGCTAGCAGTAACAGCACCAGCATTCTAATGGAAGTTCTTAAACCAAGCTCTAAAACATTATGAATTCTTAACCAACCAAGTTAATAAAACAAACAACAGAGAAATTTCTTAGATAGTTTTGATTTTATTACAACAAAAAACACAAAAAAAATCGTGACTATCTCACCTAATCTGATATTCTGACGATTTAACAATGATTGCCAAAAACCGACTGCAAAGCTGTTCACAAAGGGAGGATGAGCAGAAGAACACAGATTAAAAAAATCTGGATTTCTCCTAGAGATAGCTAAAACTGCCGTCGACGAGGCCCCACTCTTAGTAGCTGACCGGTCAGCCTGGAGGAGCAGAGTTGTCTACACCGCCCTCAACGTGGCAGGAGCCTTAAGCCAAAGAAAAGATCAATATATCATCAAGCTTACATTTCGCATCTGATCAGGGTTGCCACATGCAGCACTAAAATGCTATTGCACCACTATTAGTAAATTTTTTGACTGCGGCACCGAAAATCGCTGCGTACCATACACATTTGGGCAATTGTAACACTTTAAGAACCGACCGCAGTGGCAACCCTGCGTCTGATCCTACTTTTTAGAATAGCTTAGAAAAAGGCTTTTAGCAATTATTTCAAAACTCTGAAACTATCGTACACAGCTTTTGAGTCATAACAGCAACAAAACGAAAAAGATATTTTGTTATTAGATTGATTTTGACTATGGAGAATGTTCTTGCCAGAATTTTAGAATTAACTCGGGCAAAAAGGTGCTTTGATCCAACAACCACCACTTTTAAGACGTTTCCACAGCAAAATATTGCACAGCAACAAAATGAAAAGGAAATTTTGTTATTGGTGTTATTTTGACTATGTTCTTGACAGCATTTTAGCAAAGAGCATGTAGCAATTATTTCAGAACTGTGAAACTGTGATATATATATTTGAGGTGTAACAGCAACAAAATGCTGCACAGCAATACAACGAAAAGGAGATTTCATTATTATGCATGGTTTTGACTGTGCACGGCGTGATGGCAACGCTTTTACGGCGTGATGGCAACATTTATTTATGCAATATGGTAGTCTTAGTCCCAGGATAATTAGTCTTATATATATATATATATATATATATATATATATATATATATATATATATATATATATATATATATATATATATATATATATATATATATATATATATATATATATATATATATATATATATATATATATATATATATATATATATATATATATATATATATATATATATATATATATATATATATATATATATATATATATATATATATATTATATATATATATATATATATATATATATATATATATATATATATATAAGACTAATGATCCTGGGAATTAAAACAAAAATCCCTGGCTCCAAAGCCCTATATATAACTCAAAATATATCTCCAATTAAGAGGAAGACAGGGAGAAAGACAGAAGTTGTAACACAATAGCAACAATAGTGATAATTAAATTTGAAAAAACCCTATATCATTAACATATTTTATGCTATTCAGAATAAATTCTAACTATTATTAGTCAACTAGTTGGAAAATAAATTGTTTTCTGGGGCAATGTTTACTTCAGCTAGTTGGCAAAATTAATTTTTTCTGGGGAGAAGTTATTAGTCAACTAGTTGGAAAATGAAAGTTTTGCTGGGGCAACATTTATTGCCAACTAGTTGGCAAATTTAGATTTTTCCTATACAGATAGGCCAAATTTTCAAACTAGATGACTAAAATGTTTTTAATTATAAGGAGATTGGATAGTACCATTCTATATAAGCTTATAAACTAATTTTTTCCAATAGTCAAAGAGTTGATATCCCTTGCCCCTCTCCTGGATCTGCCATGGGCATCTACCACATGGCTAATATGGGAGTAAATGTCATTTTAGATGCAAATAGATCTTATATCTAGATTGACAATGCAGTTCTAGGTTTCAATTGGCACCTGAGGGGGGTGGGGGTATATATACTGTGAATATATAGGTTCTTGAAAATGCATGAATTTCTTAGAAAAACTGGAAAACAAGGAAAGAAGTGAAGATAAAGGCTCTCTCCCTGCAAATGTGTCAACTAGGATTATTCTGCATATTGTGGGGTAGGAATTGTTTTCTTTATATGTTTCCTTATGCCCAGCTGGACTCCTATGCTTAAAATACTGGTTGGTTGGTTGGCTAATTCAAAGATTTGTATATAAATACACAGTCAAATTAACCATCTGGTGGTATCTTATCTGCCACTGAAAAACAGGAATTGCATTTTGCAGAACTAAAGCCAGATAAAAGGAAACTGATAGGCCTAGCTGAAAATTAAGTTAAAATGTTTTTTTCTTAAAGTTTCAAAAGGTAAGCTATAGACATGTCATGTAGGCAAATTCCAGGCCCTCAAAAAAGAAAAGGGGTGGAGGTAGAAACTTCAAAAGAGGCTACCTTCCCAGGATATGCTTTAGTCTGTAGACCCATCCCTGAAAGTCTTGTTTTTCTAATTTAACCCCTTTGCAAAATAGCCAAAAGTAGAATTTTCCCTTACTATCCTGTACCATAATTTTCCAAAAAAATTAAGCCATCTCTTGATTGATATTTTGCTACTAAATCTACTACACCTTTTTAGTAAATTGAATTGAATTGAAATGGATGGTTCCTCCTCTCTTCCTGCAAGGACTCGGGAGGTTTCATGCAATTACTACACTACTTGGTTCACATAAGATGTATCTCATTAATATCCTCTAAAAACTTGTATATCAACTTGATTCCATCAGCACAATCATTGTTCAATCCCACTTCACTTAGTATGTCACTACTCTGTCGAATTCTTTTTCTATAATAAACTGTCTAATATTCTTCCTCCTGTCTTCTGTTCCAGCACATTCAAATAACAGATGTTCTACCGTTTCCTCATTTCCACAAAATGCACATCTCGGATCTTCATTATAGAAACGGGCTCTATATTTCTGAATTCCTGCATGACCTGACCTTAGTCTGAATATCACCATGGCTTTAGACTTACTTGGCTGTCCATATATTTTCTTTTCAAATTGCCTTTCTTTCTTTTGTGTAACTAACATATTTGTTGAGAACACACGGCTGTCCTCGAATGTCTTTATTCTCAATTTCTTTATCACTTCTCCAATTTGATTAACCATCCTGGGCGTGATATCTCAAAATGTTTGCCCATCTTCTGTGGATGCTTGTTTTACTGCAGTGTCAGCCATTTCATTTCCATTAATGTTTGCATGCCCCGGTACCCAATCCAATGTGATGGTTACTCCCTTTTTCAGTAGTTTCTGTAATTCCTCATCACAAAAGATCACTTCAGGAGCTACTTTATTTGCTAGATAAATATTCTTGATTGCCTCCAAACAACTTTTTGAATCCGAAAAAATTATATATTTTTCACCTGTTTTTCCCAAATCTATTATGTATATCGCTGCTTTGGCTATTGCAACTACTTCTGCTTGAAAAACTGTAGTTACATCGCTTAATTTAATCAATTTAACTATATTCTTGGAGGGAATTACAAAAGCCGCCCCCACTCTATTATCCACTTTGGATGCATCTGTGAAGATATCCACAGTGTCAAGATATTGTATTTCTTTTCTCGTCTTGAGTAATTGATCATAATCTAGATTATCACACTTTTCAAATTCAGTATTGCACTGGTATGGTATGGATTTCCATTGAGGAGTAATTAACATGTTGAACATTCCCAACATTGATGTTAACTGACAATCCATTTGAAACTCTTCAATTCTCTTTTTCGCCCTCACAATAACGAATAGTTTCTTCCATGAATATCCCAACCTTCCCTCTTTTAGCAGTTTTGACTTAATTGGATTCGACCGGTCAGATATCCATGTCTTCCGTAAGAACTTTAATGTTGCTATGTCTCTCCTGCTACCTAGCTTCTCAATCCCACTTTCGGATTCAAGAAAGCTTTTTGGAGTTGTCTTTCTTTCTCCAAAAGCTGTCCTTAAAGCACTGTATTGAATAGTTTTCAGTTCCTCTAGCAATGACTTAGATGCTGCCATGTAAATTATTCCTTCATATTCCAATTTCTCTCTTATGTATTTTATATAAAAGTCCTTAAAAAAGTCGGGCTTTGGGCCAAAATTAGCTCCACACAGCACTTTCATAAAATTTAATCTTTTGGAACATGTTTTCTTTAATTGTCTCACATAAACCTTAAACGTCAGCTTTCTATCAATGGTAATTCCAAGCCATTTAAATTGGTTCACGGTTTCAATTTTTTCCCCATTTAGAAAAAGACAAAGAGCAGAGTACTTTTTTGTTCGCGTGATTACCATTGCTTTGGTTTTCTCGACCGAAAACTGCACACAATTTTCCATGTCCCACGTTTCCATTAACTTTATTTTCTCCTGGGCCACTCGTTGCCCCTCCTCAACACTATCACACACTATCCACATTGCATTATCATCAGCGAAAATCCCAGCTCTCTCCTCTCCTGTATCCAGTGGTATGTCAAATTCACTTATATTGTAATAATCTGGCCCCAATGAGGAGCCTTGTGGTACGCCACGTTTTCTCAGTACCTTTCTTTCCGAATATGCTTTACCCACTTTTACTGTCACTTCTCGTTCACGTAAATAATAATAAGAAAATATTAGTAAACATCCTCTAACTTGTGCTGAAATCACTCCTTCTATTATATGTCGATGAACCACACTATCAAAAGCACTATTCACATCAAAGAAAACTGATAAACAGATTTTTCTATTTTCCAAACAATATACTGCATCATTTACAAATATTTGCAACACTTCTATAGTAGATCTGTTCTTTCTAAACCCACATTGAACATCTTTCAAAGTGTTTGTTCTTTCCACTTTCCATGTAAGCCTCTCCTTAACCATTCTTTCATAAACTTTTCCTAACACAGGTAGTAGAGTAATCATCCTTAAGTTTACTATTTTTGGATTATCTTTGCGTTGTTTAGGAGTTATAGTTACTACCTCATCCTTCCATATTTATGGTAATTTTCCGTCTTCCCAGACTTTGTTAGTAATTTCTAACAATGTTTTTATCCATTTGTCACTTAAATGTTTGACATACTGTGGGTAAATCATGTATAAACCTGGTGGTTTTAATGGTAACTTTCGAATCACATTCTTTAACTCCTCTACCGTAAAATATCTGTTATAATCCATATCATTTTCTATATTAGAGTCTTATTACCTTAGCAAATGTAAGTTTTTCATCATCCTTAAAATCGTCTGGTCTTCCAATCACTGACTCTACAAAATCTACTGCTTTATTCGCTTTTTCTGGTTCTTCCACTAACTCCGCTCCGTTAACAGTCAAGGGTGGGTTACCATTATCATCTGTCTTCCCTGTAATCAGTTTTTTTACTGTTTTTTACACTCTTCTTGCAGGCTGTCTAAAATCCAACTTCTCCAAGAATTCTTGGTACGAAATTTTCTTAGCTTATACTGTTTGGCGACGACAGACTTCATACCTTCAGTGACACATTAAAAATATTTCAAATTTTGGAAGCTGATTGTAACTTCTTCTTGACTGTATTAGCTTTTACTTTGCTACAGTACATTCACTGTTCCACCAAACACTCAGTTTGCGGTGAATAGGACCTCCTTTACTTTTTGGAGCTAGTTCTTGTGCTATTTCTAAGAGTGAATTTTGAAATACATCTATCTTTTCATCGACATCTTCACAACCATTCACCTGTGACTGAACGTCTGTTTCTTGTAATTTATTCGTAAAATCTTCCCAGTTAATATTCTTTAAATTCACTTTGCTAGTTTCTTCATGATTTTTGCATACACTATTATCTTGAGAAATCTCTACCATAATGGGAAAATGATCACTATATAGAGTGGATTCCATGTCACTTGTTACTGATACTTTTGGTGCCAATGAAGCTGATCCTATGGCCAAGTCTATGGTCACTTATCTTCCTGTTCTGTTATTGATTCTAGTTGGTAGATCCTTTGGAGTAAACAGGCATATATCTGAGTTTTTCATTAAAAATTCAAAGATTGTTCTCCCATTTCTATTATCACTTCCGCATCCACACCAAAGACCATTGTGTGAATTTAAATCACCTATAATCATTAGTTTTTCTCCTCCAGGCACTGTTTCTATAATTTTTTCTAGACCTCGATCACTTAAAAGTAAATTACCGTCTGGGATATAAATATTGAATATATTCAGCTTTACTTTGTTTTTAAGATGTATTTTGCATCCAACAACCTCCATATGATAATCCTCCTGTATTGACAAATCAATTGGGATATAGTTGATTTCCTTGTTAATACCAATAATCACTCCACCTCTCTCTTTATTTTATCTATCTATTCTCACTACATTATAGTCTCTGAATGATGGATTTATATATGGGTTCAAATAAGTCTCTTGAATGCTAAACGCGTCAATATTATTCTTAATACAATAGTCTAGTACTAAATCCTTATTCACTTTAACTAATGGTCGTGGATCCCAAGACATAATTTTTATGGATGATTTAACAGTCATTTATTTACACATTGATTCAAAATAAGGCTGTTGTTCATTTACATGATTCCCAAACTTTCAATAAAATTACAGAGTTTATCCACTTTTTCCCTGATAGGCAAGTTCTCTATGCTTAAAATTTCTGGTGACAACACTAGACCAATCACAATCTTGTTTATAATATTACTCACTATTCATTGCTGCATCTGACCAGTTTCTTTATCCCTAAGGGGCACGTTGATTTTTGCTTCTTCTTTATATGCCTGTTTGTTAGTGATTTCGGCATATGACCTGTAAACTGGTTCAGCTCTTCTAAAACTCATGTGATGTCTTTCAGCAACTTTTAAAATCTCGGTATTCCTGTGTCTGACACTACAGTGCATTGAAGTTGATGGGTCGTTACCATAGCAAGTGATACATTTATATAAAGATGTTTTATTTTGTATATTGTTGTTCTTCATTTGACACTGTCCAGATGTATGCTTGCCAGCACATTGTAGGCAAATTTCTTCTTTTGCTGTGCAATATTTCTTTACATGTCCATATCTTTGGCACTTATGACATTGTAGTAATTGTCTCTTATATTCATATACACTCCGTCTCCTCCATCCCCCCCTCCAGACAACAGGAGGAAGGAAATTATTTTCAAATGTTAGCAATATTGCAAGACTGTCTTCCATTTTTCTAATCTCTCTATTAAATCTTTTTTGCCTTTTGGCCCCAATTATTGCAATTGGGCTATCTATACTATCTAAAATATCATCCTCTGGAACTTCAAGGGGTACCCCCTTTATTATCCCTCAAACGGTCTCCACTTTTCTCTTGACCTGTATTGGCAAGCCACACATTTGACTTTGCTTCAAAATTTTCTCAGCTGCTATGTCATTTTTCACAAAAATAAAGATTTTCCTTCTTTCAGCCAAAACTTCAAACTCAAACTTGTTTTCTTTTAATAGTTCTTTCATGCACTTTGAGAGTCTGAAATCTTCTGGGAATCTTTTTGATTTATCTTCCTCCTTTACTTCAATGATCAATCCGATCTTGAAAAGCTCTTCTTCTGGGATTTCAAATTCTTTGTTGATATTTAATTTTGCTGACACCCACTGTCTCTGTTTTGACTCCATATTTATCTCTTTCCTTCCATCTTTTGGAACCTGGGATGAGACTCCACCATTATTCGCTGATTTATACTTTTTCGTTTGAGGTTGTTGACGCTCCACCTCTGTAGCTCTTCTTTTTGTAGCTGATTTGTCTATTTCAGTGTTCACACCTTCTGCAATATAGGGGTTAACACAATCAAACATGTCTATTTCCTGTTCATTATATGCTTCTCTGCTACTTTATAAAGGTGGGTACTCCTGATCAAGCAATGGACTATATCTATTTTGCATGGGTACCATTGGTACATAGAATGATACACTGGGTAAACACATGTTATTAGGGCTATTAGATTGGATTGGTATAAACATTTGCCCCTACTGATTAACTACAGGCATTGTTGTTAGTCCTTGCATATTTTGGTAGCCATAGGGGATTTGGACCGGAGCCCCTGATGGCTCCATTATTGTCTACTTTCCTCTTCTTGCAACAAATATTCTTCAAGTCTTTCCAAATTGACAATATTGTATCTCCTTCCACACTACAGCTCTAGTCTGTCCTTCTATATTCTGTTGCGATTGAATTGGATAACTTTAAAATGTCTCAAATTCACAATTAGTAATTTACTTTAATCTTTTCT
>NC_142812.1:14393713-14496998 GCF_049724085.1 Artemia sp. Qi Xiang Cuo | reverse complement strand
AGAGCAAGTCAAGGATTTCATGTATTCTTGGCAGGGGAAATTTATCACTGACTACTTGTTTTTTAAGGGCTCTATAATCTACTACAAGTCTCAGGTCACCATTCTTTTTTGGGACTAAGATCACTGGTGCGGAATACGGACTTATACTGGGGCGTATACTCTCATTTTTTTTCTAATTCATGAATTTTATTTTTTAACCTTTCTTTGTTTTTATACGGTATACGATATGGCTGTTTCGCGACGGGATTACCGGTTGTTAAAATTGAATGTTCATAAAACGGTATTAGTCATATGTCGTCTTCAGATGAGGAAAATACATGTTTAAAATTCCATAGTATTTTGCATAATTTTCTTTTAAGTTCCAAGTCTGTAATATGATCCATATTAAATTTGTTCAAAAATTGCAATTTGGTTAGGGGGTATCTGTTATTTGAGGTTTTAATGCCGTTTACTAGGTTCCTCTTGGAATTTTCCCACCTATCTAAGTCATTTTCCGAGATAATTTGGATTTGAACTAAACATGTTCCCTTTTTTATTGTAACTGTGTCATTTTCATGGTTATTAGTTACCCAAATAAAACCTCCTTTATCGTAAGATATAATATGTTCTTTGCATAACAGATTTTCAGGAATTTCATTCGATGGGATCGCAAGTCATATTTCGGATTTGCTATCTACTGGTTCAATCATCTGTGATATTTGAATTCTTTGTATCATTTTGGGAGGGATTTTTTTTTCCGTATTGCGAATCCATAATATTTTTCTTTATTTTCATTGTCTATTAAATTTAGACTGGCGCTATCCGCCAATAACATTGGCTGCGCCTGAACCGCATTAGGGTTCACTACTTTTTTCCATAATTCCACTATTTCCTTGATTTCATTCGACCTATACTGTCGCATATCCCCTATTTTTATTTTTGCAGTTTCACCACATTTATTATTTAAATTTACTTCACTTCTCCATTATAGCTCGGAATAAGAAAGCGAATTTCTGGTTATGCCACGTCCTCCTTGTAACGAGACATGAGGTTTAAAAGATTGTGACATTATACCGCCAGAAATTTTGTTTACACTTACATTCTCTTCGTAACCTCTGTTACCATTTCTTAAGGTAGGGGAAGGGTATTTGCCGGGTAGACAAGCCTTTCGTTCGCTACGTCTAATAATACCTTATTCGACCTTACTAAATTAGCGCCGATAATGGCTTCATACGGAAAATTGTTGCATAACTGCTATACAAACTCTTTTCATTAAAATTCAGTGTGCTTTAGGTTTCACAAGCGATTCTTAGAAAACATGGACTAAAAGTCAAAATTTAGCATAAGGATCAATTATAAAAAACACCTCGGCTCATTATTCAGTACCAAAGGAATGAAGAATTCGTAACAAAATCAGAATAACGTTTTATGTTCACTGTTATAAACTAATTACCTATAGAAGAGTCATTGGAAATTAATGTAAAATTGTCAAAAGTGAAATAATTTATTTTGAGTAAATTTTACATTATTTTAGTTTTCCCTGTGGGAGCATTCTTTTATGACGGCATCATGTGGAATGTGGAACGTCTAGCATGCCCGGTGTGACAAGAATGTGGCTAAAAGCAAAATCAAATTTCAATTTTCAAGGTGAGCTACCAAGTAACACTAGTGTATTTGCTGAAGATAATGTAGCAAAACATGAGGATTTTAATGGTGAAGAAAAATCTTTCAAGTGTGACGTATTTGAAAAAACATACCGCCAAAAATCCTCCTTATCAGATCATCAAAGAACTCATACTGGGGAAAAACCTTTCAAATGTAATATATGTGAGAAAACATTCAGCCATAAATCCAGCCTATCATCTCACCGAAGAACTCATACTGGAGAAAAACCGTTCAAATGCAATATATGTGAGAGAGCATTCAGCCAAAAGCCCCACCTGGCTATTCATCAAAGAGCTCATACTGGGGAAAAACCTTTCAAATGCGATATATGTGAGAAAACATTCAGCCAAATCTCCGCCCTATCATATCATCAAAATACTCATACTGGAGAAAAACCTTTCGAATGTGACGTATGTAAAAAATGTTTTACTTCAAGTTCCAATTTAAATATTCATCAAAGAACTCATACTGGAGAAAAACCTTTCAAATGTGATATATGTGAGAAAACATTCAGCCATAAATCCTCCTTATTAGATCATCGAAGAACTTATACTGGAAAAAATCCATTCAAATGTGATATATGTAAGAAATGTTTTCAGTCAAGTTTCGGTTTGTCTTGTCATCGAAGAACTCATAATGGAGAAAAACCTTTCAAATGTGATATATGTGAGAAAACATTCAGAGATAAATCCAATCTATCAACTCATCGAAGAACTCATACTGGGGAAAAACCTTTCAAATGCGATATATGTGAGAAAACATTCATCCAAAGCTCTGCTCTATTTTATTATCAAAATACTCATACTGGAGAAAAATCTTTCGAATGTGATGTATGTAAGAAACGTTTTACTTCAAATTCCAATTTAAATAATCATCAAAGAACTCATACTGGAGAAAAACTTTACAATGTGTGAGAAATTATTCAGACCAAAATCTACCCTATCTGATCATAAAAGAACTTATACTTGAGATAAACCTTTCCAATGTTAAATATGTTAGGAAATATTTCCCAAAAATTCCCAGTCATCTACTTTGTGCAATCACCAAAGAACTATACTGGAGAAAAATCATTCAATCGTGATTTTGGTAAGAGACATTTTATTTTCAGTTACGATTTACGATTACCTAAATCGTATTTACGATAAGTTACGATTTCAATTACAGAGAATTTATACATGTTAAAAATAGATCGAATATAATGTATGTCAGAAACGTTTTACTTCAAGCTGTAATTTATCTTATAGTGGGAAACTCAAGGGTTTGTTGTACAAGTTTATTTTTTATATTCTTAGTGTTGATTTTGTATATTTTATATTTGACTACCTGCTGTTTAATGTGAAATTAACCAAAAGTATAAATATCAATCCTATGTAAAAAAAAAGAAAAGATATTCTATGTTTATTGATGCACTTGAACCCGCTGAGACCATGTTTTTTAATATATTCAAGTTACTATGTTTGACATGTCTTGTTTTGTTAATAATTACAACCAAAATTTGTAGTTTTGGTAGTTTTATGGAAAAAGTCGAGTTTAACTTATATTTTCTTAATGTAAAACATTTGATCCAAAATATATGATACATCTTAGCACAATTTTTTATTTCTCATGAAATAGGGGAGAGAAAAAATTTTGCTTCTGGATTTAGTATTTGGTGTCAGGGTGCTCGTAATTAGGAAATAAAACTTTTTCCAGCAATTAGTTTTAAACGTAGAGCCATGAGTAGTTTAAAACCTACTATATTTTGCAAAAACAGGCTCGGGTTTTCATACCGCCTACTCTTATCAAAGTTAACCCGAGGAAAGAAGCAAGAACTTAGGAGTCTTTTGGTCAAGAGAAACTGCAAGTCTTTGGGTCGGGACTAGGCATGGAAATAGTTCCAAAGTGGCTAGTAGCAGAATTTGACAGAATTCCAAAAGTTGCCGTCACTTTAGCAGCACAACTGCTGTTTTGACTGTTTTTATTTGAGTCAAAAGTATTCTCATATTTAAAAATGGTGTATTCAGACAAAATCTGCCGACAAATTTGAAAACTGCCAAGTAGCATTGCTACTTTGCTACAGCACTTTTTTCACGACAGGTCAAGACGAACATAACGTAAAAAAGCTTGAAGTTTTTGGCACCTCTCTTCTTTCTTCTCTAAATTAAATTTTGCCGTGAAAGAACCAATAATATTTTTTTTCTAATAGGCTGAAAAGCTTAGCATAATCAAAATAGAAGTAGAAGAATATTTGTTCATGCCCAGCAGTATTCAAATAAAGATTGTTTTTTACTGTGAACCACTTGCCCCACTTGCCAGGGAGATCTTAATATACAGACAGAATTCAGTTTTGCAGTGCAGGGTCCAAGAATTAATCAAAACAATTTTTAGGGATGCATAGGTTGTCAAATACAGTTGCTAAAGATTTACTAGGATATTTAAGAAAGATTGCCGTATTATTCTAATTAAACAACCCTTAAGTTTCAGGAGTTGTTCTTGAGACAAAAAGTCAAACTTTAGCCTAAAGAGCGAGGTATTGAGGATAGAGCAGCCCCCCTAATATACGTAATGCTTTCTGTTCGTTTTAAATTTTTATGTTGCTCCTTACTTTCAGTTGAAGAAATTTAGTTTTTTAGTTAATATCTGATTCTTTTTAAATAGTGCCAGGAAATCTGGCTCCCCTCCATGGAAATTGCGTTCACCTCACGGAAAATTCCTCAATGGATATTTTTCCCCACGAATAATACCCCCCCCCCCCCCACCCCAGGAAAATTCCTCCCAGAAAAATACTATTCTAGCTAAAAATTTCCTCCCGAAAATTTCTTGCGGACGATTGCGGATGAAAAATTTTTCTTAGCGTACTTTCATTTGAAAATGAATTTAATTTTTGATTGTTTTTAAAATCATGGCGGAAATCCCCTCCTCCTTGGGAATTTTTTCCACAAATACCCTGCCCCCTAGTAGAAAGTTCCTCTTACATAAAATTCCCCTGGAGAATTTATGCCGTGGAAAACGTCTTTGAAAAATCCCAGCACCTTCCTTACGGACAGATAATCTTGACAACTCTAACCCAATAAAAATTTTCCCTTGGACAATTCCCCTTAGCATCTCCATATGTAAAATTGAGTTGGCAAAGAGAGAGTGAGACTAATAAAAGAAATTCATATAGGAATTCTGGCAAATTCTGCCATTTAAATTTCCCTTGGAAATTTCACTCCCTGGGAACTTCCCTCCCAATAGAAAACTGAAAATTCACCTCCTCCCCCGTACCAAAAATGTATGCATACTTCCCAATAACACATACGACCTTTCTCTATGGGCTGTGGGGGTCTTGTTATCTCCGAAGGCATAATTTTGGGCCTTTCAACTATGCTGAACAATATGGCTATCTTAATATTTCGATCGGAAGAATTTGAGAAGAAAGGAGGATTGGAGGGGGCTAGTTACCCTCCAATCTGTTTGGTCACTTAGAATGGGCACTAGAACTTTTAATTTTCGTTCGAATGAGCTCTGCCCCCGTATTCTAGGACTATTGGTTTGATGCGATCACCCTTGGAGAGAACAAACAAACAAAAACAACTAATCAATTAAATACTCATTCCTGATCGTTCATATGGCAAAAATACAAAACCCTACATTTTTGCAGATGGGATCTTGAAACTGCTACACTAACTTTTTCGATAACGCTCAATCTGATGGTGTGATTTTGATTAAGATTCGTTGACTTTTAAGAAGAGTTTTCCCCCTTTTTCGATAATCGTGGAATTTTTTTAAGGCTTGTAGCCTTTGACAGGCAAACTTAATGAATCTTATATATTTGGAATCATTATAACAAGCCAATTCTTGTGATATGATGTCTATTAGTATCAGAATTCTTTTTTTACAATTTGGTTACTATTGAACCGCGAATTCTTAGAAAAAGTTGTTTGAGAATGAAGATTCTAATGCTCAGGTGTTCCTGCAGTAATAACATGGCTTATGAAACTCAGAGAGGAGAGAAAGTAACAAAATGAAAAATAAAATCAAAAAGGGTGAAAAAACGAGGATTTTGTCAGCCAGTGGTGAAACCCGAAGATGACAAAATATAAGCGAATATTTCGACAAGGACCTCCGCCAAGTCGTCCTCAGTGCTAAACAAAAAAGAAAAAAAAAACACGAAAATCTAACCTTTCGATGTTTACCATACAAAGACAGAACAGACACTGAATAAAAACCAGGCAGGAATCAATGAAAATGAATTTACCAAGATGATTGGGCAAGGATCTTTCGCCTAGCAATAGTTTTAGCGGGTCTACAGTTTCGGTTTTCGTTAGATATGCAAATAGGTTCTTTTAAGTTAATTCGGGTGAAAATATTGATTGAGTCCTTCAAGATTAAACTGTCGTAAATTGGGCTTAATGAAATATCTCCAGTATCTCTATTTATTGCTAAATTTTGCTTCATATATTTTTTAATCTCAATTACCTCTTTAAAAGTTTGTGGTACGCCATTTACAGTTGATATTAAGGTTGCCTCGTCAAACAGAACTAGATGGGTCGGATGTACGAAAATATGCGAAGCCAATGCCGAATCAAAGTTTTCATTGTTATTTTTTAATCTTAGGGACTTATCTATTGAAATTTTGTGTTCATGCAAACGTTCAACTAGTTGTTGATGGGTCCTACCAATGTAAGATTTCCCACAAGAACACGGGATTCTGTAGACACCACTGCCCAGTACAGGGTCAGTTTTATCCTTTCCTGAGTTGAAAGAGTGTTCAACTTTTTGTTCGATTTTGAAAGAAACAGAGAGATTATGTTTTTTTAAAATTTTTCCAAGTTTATCACTAAGTTTCGGGATGTATGGTAAAACGACGAAAGTTTTTTCTCAATTGCCGATGTAACTGAATCAAAGGGGACAAGCCCCATATTTTGTTCTTTTATCTTTTTTAATCGTTTAACTATTTTACTTTCAATGTTTTATTAGGTAACCAATGCAGAAAAGAATATCCATGACATAGTTTAAATCAGAATTTATATGATTACGGGAATAGATTTTTAACTCTGTCGACTAAAGAGATTATTACCCCTCTTTTCACAGAAGGAGGGTGATGGGAAGAGAAATGTAGATATCGATCATTATGAGTCGGCTTTCTATATATAGAAATTCAAGGCTAGGAGTAGTTTTTATAATCAAAACATCCAAAAAAGGCAGCTTACCTAAATCTTCAAGTTCCATTGTGAACTGGAGATTCGAATCAAAAGATTTCAAATGTGCCAAAAAATCTCTTAGAGAGTCTTGTCCATGTTCCCAAACAGAAAGGATATCATCAACAAAACGAAACCAGATAGAGTGTTTTAAGTGGAAACTGTTAAAGGCAGACTGTTCTATGAAATCTATGTAAAAATTTTCCAAATAAGGAGACAAGACAGTGCCCATGTATAAGCCCATTATTTGAAGGAAATATTTCTTTTGGAAATCAAAATACGAGAAGTACTTATTATATAGACGAAAAAGGGTCATTATCGTATCAATTTCTAAAGTTTTATAATTTGACCAAGCTAAATTTTCCTCTAATTTTCTTTGTAAAGCCTGCTCACATTTATGGACATCGCATGAAGTGTACATAGAAACTGCATCAAAACTAGATAAAACGGTATTTTCTGTTGTACTTTGATTTTTTAACTTCTCAACAAGAACTATGGAGTTTTTTATATAGGATTTCAGTGTGCTTAAAAGAGGCTTAAAAATTGTGGCTAAGAAGCTTCCTATACCCGTAGCTGGAGAACTATAACATGCTACAATTGGACGTAACGGAATATCTTTCTTATGAATTTTAAGCAGACCATAAAACTTTGGGGCTGAACAACCTTTGGGATAAAATTTTCTGTACATTTGTATATTTTAAATTTTCTTATCCCAGATGCTGCCAATTAAAAGTGTGATGGGTGGGGTTGTCACTCATTTACTTAGGCATGCTGAAAACGATTTTCATAAAAGGAATCACAAGAGCACGGACTGTCAAATCAAGTAATTCTTGGTGAACAAGAGGGCCTGACCATTTTAATTAAGAATAATATACTGAGGATTATCCTAATTGGCTGTTTCTGTGGTTTATTTTCTATTTGTTCGTCTTCTGCCTGTAAAAAAAAAAAAAAAAAAAAAAAAAAAAAAAAAAAAAACTCCATCTAACATCGTGCAATTTAGGCATGACGTCTATAAATACATTTTGGAAAGTGACAAGAAGAGCTAAAAGATTTTCAGTATTCTATCTGTCGCCATTCCTACCTGTTGTGGAACACCAACTACTTCTGCTACTGTATCAGTTCGAACAGATTATAAGCGTGATTTTTCTCTGGGGTGTTTATTTTTTATTTATCCCAAGTAGCCAGTGTGGTCTTTACCTCTGTAGGTATTGTCATTGTGACTGGAGTGTATGTCACTGTCTTTAGAGATTGAGGAGAAACTCTCCAAACTATAAGTGGGGCGAAAGCGATTCAAAATTGCGTTTCTGAAGATACAGCCTAGTATAGTCTTTAGAAACAGCGTATATGAAGTTCTTAAATGCGTATACTGTAAAATAATACCTTAATTGTTTTGAAATTTTAAAGGTATGCCCAAAATCTGGGATGATCTGGAACGACAAATGCCATTGAGTTGCAAAAAAAAAACTTAAGAAGTTATACATGTTTAAAAATAAAGCATCTTCAATTCGGGAGAGCATTATTTTTTAAAACACTGGTGGATCCGGGGGGCGGGGACCACTGGACCCCCTAGATATTTTCTGGCTCCCTCTTAACCTGTTGTTTTACTTTTTTTTTTAATCTTTGTTTAGAATAATTTGGTCAATAACTGACACCTTTGTCACATTGCCCCCCTCCCCAATATTTTGCTCATGTGCACCTTTGTCACATTGAGTTTCACCTAAGATTTCGCTCTAGTTCCGTTCCTGTTTGACAAATTATTGAGAATTTGCTGTAAGTTGATAGCATGTCCCTTTCAGTAGTTCAACTAGAAACTGTTGTTGAGAGTTCAAGAATCAACATCTGAGGCACCGACATCAAGTTGTGTGAAGCAGAATTTTTTACCCTGTATGTTTTATAGTCTGAATATTTCATTACAAAAACTTGCATTGCGTCTTGACAAATTTGCTTGTGTGCTTTCCCTCTACAGCTTTAATGGTTGCGATTCAGGAGCTTAAAATTACTTAATTGCTTAAAATGGCATACTGCAGTGAATGAAAACCAGTAGTCATTAAGGGTACTACTTGGCAGGGGCGTCCCGAGGGGGGGGGGGAGGGAGGGCGCGCCGCCCCCTCCCCAACTTTGATTGAATTGGGTAAAATTTTCGCCGAAGGCAAAAGTTATGGCTGAAATTTTGCAAAATCGGCCGAAAATTAGCAAAATTCTTGATTTCTGCAGAAAAATTTGGCATAAATCAGGTAGCGATTCGGTAAAATTTTGCAAAATCGGCCGAAATTTAGCAAAATTCTTGATTTCCGCAGAAAATTTGACATAAATCAGGTAGTAATTTGGTAAAATTTACGAAGATTGCCCCCCCCCTATAAAATGAGCCACAGGACGCCCCTGCTACTTGGAGACGCAACATGTCGAGAAAAATATATTGAAGATTTAGTAGTAGTAGTAGAATTATTGCACAATTAACGGTTCATATCTCTTATATAGTTTTTCCTGTAGGGAAAAAATTTAGGGAACGCCATAAAATCAATTCTCTCTTGAAATAAATCTCCTATCCAAACCAAGTTGTTCACAATCAATCTTCTTATCCTAACAGAAGTCATATGAAGTCATGACTGATACATTACAACATCAAAAACAAGAAGAACAATAGGGAATTGTTTTCGTAAGACAGCGGGAATTTTTTGAATGAATATTTCGGCCCTTTGTCCAAGGACCTTCCTCAGCATAAATATATAAGAGAATAAAGGCTTGTGACAATATGCGACCAACAAAAACTAAAATGTTTTTTTTTTTAAACAATTGGAATTTGAAAATCCTAGCCACAAAATACTTTTTGAAGAATTCGCCCTTATTCGTAATGACCTAGGCATGACCTAGGAAGCAATTGAAATCAGACTTAAGTTTAATAATAATATTTTCTTAAATAGGGACTTGGGGGAATATTCACTAAATGCTCTATACACAAGTTTACTTAAAAACGATCTTACAAAATATTTTAAAAAACAGTAGACATTAACACAGAACCTGTCACAAATAGACCTTTGAGGTTAGCTGCCAAAAAGGCAAGATTAGCGATAAGAACGTGTTTTTAATTATTCTTCTTTCATTTCAATGAATTGCATTATTTCATCTCACTTTATTTATCTGTCCTGGTTGAACTTCGCTGAAGTAATGATGCTGGGAGTGTTTAAAGAAAAAAATCACTTTAGATTTTAGTGGTCGTATGTTGTTGCAAGTCTTTCTTCTTTTATATATTTAGCTATTGCTGATGACGGCCATTGGACATAAATTGGCCGAAATGTTTATTCACGAAATTTCCACTGTCTTACGAAAAGAATTCTCAATTGTTTTTCTTGTTTTTGATGTTTGTAATGTAAGTCGTTAGTGATGCGTCTAATGGCTGTATTAAATTACTTTCAATCATAATAGATCTCGTGTAGTTAGTCAACTTTTCAAAAAATAATTCAAGAAAGCTTTCAACAAAAGAAGGTTTTTCAAAGAAGAGTAAAGATCTAAGTTAAGCCAAAAACCGGCAGAAAAAAATCAAAATACTCCCAGCGTTAAACTGCCACAAATTACTATCAACGCATAAATGAATCCAAAAGCGAATATAAATTACAATAAATAACCGGGTCAAACTCAAAATGAGCAGAAACTAAGATGAGCAGGGCTAACATCCCCATGCTTTCTAAAGAAGAACACATAGATTACAATTTACTGAAAACAATTTTTATTTTGAGCTGAACGTTTCTATTTCTCAAAATATAAAAAAAACTATATATGTATTGTCAGTTAGCTTTCATTCAGTGAGGTTCCAAAATATTCACAATATAATATATCGGATATGTCTTGGCATTTATTCAATTTGAACAAAAGAAGTTGTGTCTATCCAGATCGATCGAAGGGATTTTTTTGGAAAAATCTCAAAAAACTTAAGAGTATCACGTCGGAACTTTCAAAGGTATTTTATTTATCAAATGTGTAAATCAAACCATGCTTTAGTTATCCTTGTTTGTAGTATGTTTCTATCTGTGGTATCTCAGGAATGACTAAGGGATATAGATTTAAGGATCTCGGGAGATATTGAGGAAGCTGGTTAACTAATATTTTCTGTACTTAAGTATGTCACATAACGGGGGTCAGAATTTTTTAGTTTATTAGAAACTAAAGATTTTGTAGAATGCTAATCTTTTTTTTGACTAGTACTCCCTGTACGATCAGGCCTAAGCACTATAGTAAAAATGTTAATATAATTTGTTGCAAAACTCTGTTTATATACCAATAGCAAGCCAAAGTCTTGCTTATTAAGGAGAAAAACCAAAAACAGGATTTTTTATTGCTCAATACCTAAACACTGAATTAAAATTGAACAAAAAATGTTTAAAAGACTTTCTGCACAAGAAGTTTAACAGAAAAGTAAGCAGCTATATTAAAATAAAGACGAGAAAAAATGAAATGAAATTATCATTCAAGCGTAATGTGAAAATAAATCCCTGTCAATAGATAAAAGAGACCTAAACGAACAGATATTACCATAAATAACTACGTCAAGCTGAAATTCATTCAAATTTCAGCAAAAAGGACCAAAACTAACGGCTTCTGTGCCTTCTAAAGACCAGGACGTCACTTCGGCTTCACTGAAAACATTTTAAACGTTATCGCTTTTATAACCTTGATAAAGCAGAAATCGCTGAGACTTTTAGTAGCAAAGATCAACATACTTTAAATCTTCATTCCTTTTATCTTTTACGTAATCTCAATTAATATAGAAATTTTTATTTAATGTATGGTGCCTAAAAACCACAGTTGAATCGTTTTTCAGCAGGCTAAAGTGCTAAAGATGCTCTGATCTAATCAGTAAAGGCCATACGGCTCCAATGTTTTATTATTTTTTTTCCCCAGAGGCACTTCATACGGAAGGGGTCGTCGTAGGAACTTCAAAGGGGCCTCATTCGATTGGAAATCGAGAGTTCTAGTGCCCTTTTTAATAGTCGATAATGATTAGAGGGCAACTAGCCCCCCCCCACGCTCATCATTCCCCCAAACACATCCAATCAAAATTTTGAGACAGTCTTTTTTTTTTCAGTGTAGTTTATTTCCTGATAAAAAATATATTTTTGACGAGGACACTCCCCACAACCCTCAGGGCAAGAGTTTTAAGTTATGCCCTGGGGCATATAGGGTTTTTATAGAAGTTGTTGTCGAAGAAACTTCAGAAACTTCAAAATGAGGTTCGTTGGTTTTCGGGTCCGGTAAGTTGAGCTCTAATTATGTTTTTTTTTTCTATTTCTTTTTTTTTCTTTTTTTTCTCTCTTTTTTTGGTTTCTTGTTTTTTTTTATTTATTAGGAGGGTTTTCTCCCGCACAAGCATTGCTTCAGGGAATCGATGATGTATATATTTTTTTTTAAATAAACCCATTGTTACTTACTTACTTAAAACAGGCTCATTCGATTGGAAATTCAAAGGGCTAGTGCCCTTTTTAATAGTCGAAAGTGATTGGAGGGCAACTAGCCCCCCCCACGCCCATCATTTCCCAAAACAAATTCAATGAAAATTTTGAGATAGCCATTTTCTTCAGTGTAGTTGATTTTCAGATAGAAAATATGTTTTTGAGGAGGACACTCCCCCACAACCCTCAAGGCAAGGGTTTTAAGTTATACCCTGGGGGCATATAAGGTTTTTATAGAAGGCGGTGTCGTAGAAACTTCAAAAAAGGCTCATTTGATTGTAAGTTCAAAGGGCTAGTGCCCTTTTTAACAGTCAAAAGTGATTTGAGGGCAAATAACCCTCCTGTCACGCCCACCTTTTCCCCAAAAACATCCAATAAAAATTTTGAGACAACCATTCTATTGAACGTAGGTTTTAGGTCTGGGAAATAGGTCTTTGAGGATTACAAATCCCCCACAGTCCTCAGAGTAAGGGCTGTAATTTAAGGATTCTCCGAATCCTTCTTATTTTAATCTTATGGAAGGGATGCTTGTATAAACTTAAGAGAGGGCTCATTTGATTGGAAATTGAAAATTCTTGTTCACTTTTTATGAGTCAAAAGAGATTGGAGGGCAAATAGCCCCCCCTCCTCCACGCCCTAAACGTATCAGATAAAAATTTTGAGATAGACATTTTGCTAAAATAGTTCAAAGTTCCGATAACAAAAAACTCCAGTGTCGACACAGCCAACCAAGGCCCGGGGGTAGTCGTTGTAAGTTATGCCCTGGGGCACATAAACAATCAAACAATCATTAAATAAACAATCAATGCAAACAAACATACAATAGATATTAATGTAAATTAATAAATAAATTTAGTTTTTTTAATTAATTTTCTTATGTTACTAAGTTTTAGACAATAGAAAAACTAAAGGTCATAAAGGCAATAAGGTTTCGATGTTGTATTGTTATTATTAGTAATAACCTGTCTTGCCGTAAAACTGCCAATTAAAAGGATAGGGTGGGGTTGTCACTAATTCACCTATGTATGCTGAAAATGATGTTTATAAAATGAGTTACATGAGCATGAACAGTCAAATAAAGGTTGTTGAGAATAATTTACTCATTTTAAATAATAAGTCAGAAAAAAAATTCGCTTTGATAAGTTAAAACTGGCCCTTGCTGAACAGGTAGTGCCCAATGAACAGCAGTTAAGTATAATAGACACGTAACATAACATCGTCAAAGCCCATATCAATAACTTTGCATCTTATAGTTTGAAAGGCAATTACAATCCATAGACTTCATGATAAGCTAAACGAATCAGAATTCTCAGTTTTAGTCGATGAAAGTAGTGGCAGGACTAGACCTGAGTTCTAGTGATTAATAAATAAACAACAAGTTTTTTCAACTGAAACTAAGGAGCACCATTAAAATTTAAAAAGAACAGAAATTTTTACATATATGAGAGGGGTTGCACCTCCTTAAAACCTTACTCTTCATGCTAAAGTTTTTTAGTACTTTTTACTCTTCTGTTTCAAGAGCTGTTTTAAACAATTGGAACAAAATTCAAACTTTAGCACAAAGACCAAGGTGGAAGGGGGTAAAACCTTTCATATACGTAATAATTTCTATTTATTTTTAAGTTTTAATGTTACTCTACACTTTTAGTTGAATAAACTTGTTCATTTTTTCTGATAGTTTTTCAGAAAATCTTGCTTGACCTCCACAGAAAAATCCCCCCTCCCCACGGAAATATTCTTTAGACAACAATACCGGTGAAAATATGTCATGGACAATTATCCTTGACATTCCAGGCATAAAATTGGGTTCGCAAAGAGAAAGCAAGACACATAAAAATAATTTTTTACGGGCATTCGAGCAATTTCCCCTGAAAAGTCCACCCCGAGGAAACTTCTCTCGCGATGGAATATTCTCCCTATGGAAAAAAAAAACAGCAGAAAGTTCGTCCCTCCCTCTACTCAAAAATATATGCATACTTCCCACTAACAAACACTATATGTAAACAATGGGCAACTTTTTTAGAATTAAAAATGTTTCCTAAAGTTGTGGAGAGACATGCTATCTCCAGTGGCATTGTTATTGGGCCTTTCATTTATCATGAACAAAATATCTATCTCAATGTTTGTATCGGATGATTTGCGGGGAAAATGAGGCGTGGGAGAGGACCTAGTTGCCCTTCAATCTTTTCGTTTACTGAAAAAACACTAGAACTTTTCATTTCCCTTTGAATGAGCTCTCACCCGATATTTTAGGACCGCTGAGTTGGTACGATCGCCCCTGTAGAAAAACAAATACACATGCATGACCTTTCTTCTGGCAAAAAATACAAAATTCCATATTTTTGAAGATAGGAGCTTGAAACCTCTACAGTAGGATACTTTGATGCTTTGAATCTGATGGTGTGATTTTTATTGCGATTCTTTGACTTTAAGTGGTGTTTCCTTTCTTTTTCCAAAATCAGATAATTTTTTCTCAGGCTATTAGCCTTTGATATCAAATTAATTTCAAAAACTTTTTCCGCATAACCAGTTTTTCAAAGAAAATCAAAGAGCTACAATAAGCCAAGAATAAGCAAAAATAATGTCAAATAATCTTCCAAGCGTAAAACTACCACAAATCACTATCAATAAATAAATAAAACTCAAAAAGAACAGAAATTACTATAGAAAACCGAGTCAAACTCAAAACGAGCAAAAATTAACATGAGTAGCGCTCATAACCCCCATACCTTCTCAAGACCAGAACACAAATTTGCGCTTTACTGAAAAAACAACTGAATTGTCAGTTTAATTGATATATACTGATTTTTATCTATTTCTTAAATTTCTGGTATTTTTTTTATATATGAAGGTAAAAAAAGTGACAACATTTCAAATTTATTTTGTTTTAGTTGTAGTAGTATTGACAACATGCAAATATTACCTTTTTTGAGGTCCTCCCTTATCATTTCTAGTATTTTCCAAATTAATATACTCAGTTATTCCTGTATTGTACTCTTTTGACAATCCGTACACACATGACGTGTTTTGATTTAGTTCAATACTCCCCTCAACATTCTCTGAAAGACACACCTGATTGCCCGTCGTCTTCTTGGAAAGTAAAGTTCAAAGATGCATACCTTTCTCAATTGCATATAACATGTGTAAACAATGAACGAATTGTCTAACTTACAGCCCTGGTCCTGAGGACTATGGGGAGGTTCACATCCCCAAAAACATAATTGCTGGACCTTTCGACAATGTTCAACAAAATAGCTCTCTTAAAATTTCAATGGAACATATTTTAGGGTATTATAGGTTTGGGGGGGGGGCGGACGTCGCTCCATTCACTTTTGACTCTTAAAAGGGTACTAAAACTTCCGACTTCCAAGAAAATGTGCTCCATCCGATCCAAAATTTATATACCTACCCATTCCATAAAAACCTTATATACCCTGGGCATAACTTATAACCCTTGGCAATGGGCTCTGGAGAATTGTGTTCCACCCTAAAGACAATGTTAAATGATTTTTGGACTATCGGTAACAAAATGGGTATCTCAAAATTTCAATTGAATGCGTTTTTGGAAAAGAGGATATCAGGGAGGGGGGCTAGTTGCGCTTCATCATGTCTTACTCTTAAAAGAGAACTAGAACTATACATTTCAAATCAAATAAGCCTCTTCTACAGTTCACACGACCACCCCTTCCAAAAAACCCTATATAGCCCTGTGGCATAACTTACAACCCTTACCCTCAGAATCTTGGGGATTTTGTTCACCCCAAAGACCCTATTATATGATTGATGGACTATTTTTGAAGAAATAGCTATCTCAAAATTTTTATCGGGTGCATTTGTGGAAAATACGAAGTAGGGGGGGGGGAACTGCCCCGATCATTTTGACTCTTAAAAATGGAATTAGAACATCTGATTTCTAATCTAATGAGCCCCCTTCGGAGCCTATACAACCACCCTTTCCATAAAAACTTTATATGCCCTCGTGCCATAACTTATAATCCTTGCGCTGAGGGCTCTTTGAAGCGGGTGTCATCCTCAAAGACATAGTTTTCAGACCTTTTGACTACGCTAAACAAAATGGCTATCTCAAAATTTTGATTAGATGAGTTTTGAGAATTGATGGGTGGGGGGGGGGCTTGTTGTCCTCCAATCTTTTTTGGCTATTAAAAAAGGGCATTTCAGTTTCCAATCGGATGAGCCTATTTTGAAATTTCTACAAAAACAAATGGCCATCTAGAAGTTTATCAGATGCATTTTGGGAAAATAAGAGGTGTGTGGGGGGGGGGGAGGGGTATCCATCCTGCAATCACTTTGGATCTTAAAGAAGATACTAGAACTTCTGATTACCAATCCATTGAGCCCAATCCAATGTTTATACCATCACCCTTTCTATAAAAACCTTACATGCCCCCTGGGCATAAAGTAAAACCCTTGCCCCGAGGGCTGCAGGGGAAGGTTCATCCTCAAAGACATAATTTCTGGACCTTTAACCTACGCTGAACGAAATGGCGATCTCAACATTTTGATTGAATGTCTTTGGCAAAATGGTAGGCGTGTGAGGGGGGTTATTTGTCCTCCAATGACTTTTGACTATTTAAAGAGGCACTAGCCCCTTTAATTTCAAATCGAATGAGCCTTTTTTGAAGTTTCTACGACAACAAATGGCCATCTCAAAATTTCCATCAGTTGCAATTCGGGAAAATACGAGGTATGGGGGGAGGTATCAACCCTCAGATCACTCTGAATCTTTAAAAGGGCACTAGAACTTCTGATTACCAGTCCAGTGAGCCCCCTCTGAAGCTTATACGATCACCTTTTCAATATAAGCCTTATATACCCAAAGGGCATAACTTAAAATTCTTGCCCTGAGGGCTGTGGAGGGGTTGTCATCTCCAAAGAAATAATTTCCGGACCTTTCAACTACGTTGAACAAAATGGCTATCTCAAAATATTTAGAGGATGTGTTTTTATAAATGTTGGGCGTGGGAGGGTTTTTGTTGCCTTCCAGTCACTTTCGAATATTAAAAAGGGCACTAGCCCTTTCAATATTCAATCGATATAGCCCTTTTTGAAGTTTCTACGACAACTCCTTCGATACGAAAAGCACTGTTCTAAAACAAACCTAAAAAATAAATAAACAATGCATTGTGCCCACATCGCTCTTTACCTAGACAGCGCTATTGCGCTGCCTATGATTAAATTAAATATTCAAACAAAACTTAATTAAACTTATACATTTAGAATCAGAATAATAAGCAGACTCTTTTGATATATTGATTAGTTTAAAAATTCATTTTTTTTTAGTATTGGTTAATATTGAGCTGCGTCGCTCCTTACTTACAGTTCGTTACCACGTACTGTTTTATCCGTCGTTATTTTTGCTTTGACTTTAATGAATGAAAAGGAAATTTTCTTGTTCCTTCGAGGTTAAAAAACTCATTTAAGAGGTACATATTGAGACATGTATTCCTTGCTCAAATGTAATTGGTTTTTTTTCGTACTATGACATTGTAATGCAAGGCAAACAGAAGGGCCTGGCCAGTTTAATTAATTTACCGTGACTTTCTGTGCTTGGTTGTTTCTGTACCAACTGCTTCTGATACTGTATCAGCTTGAAGTGATTCAAAGTGTGATTTTTCTCTGGGAGGGTTTTCTTTCTGCCCAAGTCGTTAAATCTATAGGTATAGTATAGTCACAGGGACTGGAGTGTACAACTCAATAATGCTTTAGGCCCATTGCAACCTATAACAGCGGTTGCAGCAGGCTCTAATACACTTTTTTCGAATATTGCTGAAAATTTGTCTCTTTGCAAATTATAAGAGTGGTGACAGCGATTCAAAAAATTGTTTTTGGAGATAGGGGCTAAAAAAAACCTTTAAAAACAGCGTATCTGGAGTTCATAAATAGCTATGCATAAAGTCATATTTGAATTGTTTTAACCCTAGAAAGGTAAGTTTCCCAAAAAGTTACGTAGATGGTAAGCTTTCGTAAAAATTACTACTTGCAGAAACATTGACTTTTAAAACTCATCACTTAAGTATATTTTAAAAGTAAGTGGGAATTATCGAAAACAGATCTTCAGATAATATTTTACACAGCACAAAAGGTTACTTTCATTTCTTGGAGTCACATGGTATGCATGACTTCGCACGGTGCTCACCGCAGAACGGCTTTTTGCAGTGGTTGCAAAAATTGTTAGTCATTCGGCGAATGCGCGCTGGGCAGAGGCTGAAGGTCGTTCTTCTCCCTTCCACAGACGTTCCTGAATGTATTTCACCTGTCACCTCCATTGTTTGACTGATATCGAGTCTGATCGAGCGCTGCAAAGTGGGGGTTTCTAAGCGAGTGGTCATATGCGGCTGGGTCAACTCTTTGAACAGAACATTTATGAAATCCTTTCGTGAAAGTGGTCTTCCACCAGATTTGGAGATATTAAAGGAGTAGATGACATAACTGTTGATACACGCTTTGTTGATCAACCCATAAAACATGCACATGGGCCACCTGTTTGTCTTCCAAGCTGCTGACATTGAACTACACATTTGGTCAAATGTGTCTACACCGCCTTTGGTGTTATTGTAGTACTCAATTATCTCAGGCTTCTTGCTTCGATACATGGTACTGGTACCCTCATGGCAAGTTGACAGAAGCAGGACCATTTTTGATGGCTTAGGAAGATAAGACACTAGAGTAAGCTCCCAATCGAAACAGAACATTGAGGTTCCTGTGATTATCCCTTTGCTTACAAGCAGCTCTTCCGGAAGGTCTCTCTTGTTTTTTCGTACTGTACCAACTGTAGTCAGTCGATACGGTTCTTTCAGTAGTTCTGCTGCAAACGGAATCGATGTAAACAAGTTGTCAGTCGTGACATTTCTATTTGTCAGTGTGAAAAATTTTTGCTGCTCATTTGTTAAATCAGAAAATAGCCAAATTCAGCATTTTCATGTGCTATTTCCTCACAAAATTTGCTACGAAGCTTGTCAACAACGTTAAAAAACTGATCTAACCTCATTGTCCGAAGAAGCTTACTAATTACCAAGTTTTTATCAAAAAATACCTTTTCCTGAAATAGGTGAAAAAGTTACGTAAATGGTAAGCTTTCGTAAATTTTACTACTCACCCTTAATATCTCCCCAACCGGTTCAGATAATAAAACCTCGGTGACGGCACAAGAACTGGCTAGTCATAATATTAACATATCGGGGAGGTCGGTTCGCGCAATGCATCCGTTTCCATGGCAACCGCGAAAAAGTGTTTTTGCGTCGTAAAATTTACGAAAGCTTACCCTTCTAGGGTTGAAATTTTAAAGGCTTGGCCGAAATCTAGGAATAATTTTAGTAGGCAAAGCTTATACGATATTTCGCTACCAAAAGAACGAAAGAAATTGTATGTTGAAAATTGACTGTATTCATTATTAGGAAGGTAATTTTATTGGTTAAATTAGAAGACAAACACTTAAGAGATTGGGAAAAGTTTGAAATTTTCCACACGAAACAAAAAAAATTTTTTAAATTGCAAAAAACAAAAGTAGGAACAGGTTTTCAAAGGTAAGGCATCTGCAATTTATACATTCTTGTTTAGTAAATTGTGATAAAGATTATTTTTATCAAGATTATTGGAGAAAAAAAGGCATGTGAGAGGTCTAATTACCCACTAACCTTGTTTTCACTTAAAAAGGGAAATACAACTTTTGATTTTCGATCAAATGAAACGTCTCCCGACCTTCTCGAATAACTTATTCAATATAATCAGTCCTGAAAACAGAATTAAAAACGCATCCATAATGTTTCTTTAGGCCATATGTGTAAATCTCCATATTTTTGTATTTAAGAGCTTAGAACATTTATAGTTTGGTTTTGCAATATTTTAAATCTGATAATACAATTTTTTTAAGCTTTCCTGGCTAATTGGACGTGCGCTGGGTTGATAATTCTTTTTCCAGCACGGCTTCGATCCCTGGCTTGGCCAGTTAGTTGGGGTTGGACGAGGATCGGTGGTGTGACTGTGTAAGCTCAGCCAGAGTCGACCCAGCTCTAAATGGGTACCTGGAGAAATCTGGCGAAGTTAAGGAGGAAGGGTGTGCGAGAGCACAGGATGGCTAACCCCCAACCCCCCATTGCGCTTCCTGGCTGAAGGGCCATGAAACGGAGATCAGCACCGCCAGTTTGGACCTTAAGGGTTTTGTGCCGTCATACTTATTTATTTATTTAATAGAATTTTCAGTCAGGTGTCTTTCAGGTGACTTGACTTTCAGGGGAACTTTTCTGTTTCTTTGATAATGAGGAAAATCTTCTCAAATTCTTTTCTTTTGAAAGATGACATAAACTTGATTAACCTTTTTTATTTGAGAAAAAAATCCAATTCTTCCAATGTATCTATTTTTATAAAAGTCGTTTTTTTTCAGTTTCGGTTACTATTGATCCGAGTCACTGTTCATTTACAGGTTCTTACTACAAGTTGTTTTATCAACCGTCCAACCGCGGAAAACACATCCTTTCAATGGAGACTGATGGCGGGCATGGACATTAATTTCATGGCAACCTCGTTAAGTAAAGTCCTCTACAGATAGGAAAAAAAGGAATTGGCTTAGAACACCAGGAGTTGTTTTTATCTTGATTGAAATAGTAATAACGTTTATTCACCTTTTGATATAGTGACTGTATTTATAGACTGGATTTCTCGATTACAAAAAATATCGGGGGGGGGGGGAGGCTGAAATTTTCTTGGGGAGAATTATCCTTCTGAGGAGGGGGGGAGGGAAATTCTCTAGGTATAATTTTTTAAATAGTTAAGTTCAAAATTCCAATGTTTATTTATACACAGGGAAAGTTTTCTGCAGGGGAAGGGAGGTACTATGATTTTTTGAAGTGGAACTTTCTATTGAGAGGGAGACATTTTGCAAGGATGAATTTCGGCAAGGGAATTTTCTTTAAATTTCAGTCTTTACAGATCCCTGCAGAGTACAGTAGCGAAGTAACCCACCAAGATCCTTTTAAAAGTTTTGCACTGGCTCAAATTAAGACACCTAAATATAAATTAGGGGGTTTAGACCTTTTGAATTTACTGTTCTCGATATCGACATTTATGGTTCGAATTCAATATCCGTACTAGGTCCGATATATGAATATTGAATATGGTGTAAAACTTCTATTGGCATTGCTGGTGTGCCATATTAACCCATAAGATTTTTGGATGAAAATTTGGAAAGCAATAAAATAATAACAGCTAAAGCAACTTGTGGGTAATGCAAGTATCTAGAGCACCTTTCTTTAGCAGTTTAAGGACAAAGTTCGGCTGGTACCATATCACTCTTTTAGTCAAATTCCGCTGCTTTCTGCACATACTATAGTAAGTGATTCAAAAGCTGTTAAAGGCATCAAGTGGTATGTTTACTTTATTCCTAAGTCAATAATACAAACTGCTAAATATTTATCTCCTGGGTTTTAAGAATTAGTTCTGTGAAGCATAACATGGAAAGGTACTATCAAGCCACCATATCTACCTGGTTCTTTTTTCTAGGGTTTGTGAAATTTATACATTGCTTGAGGAGTCTATAGACTATGTAGCCTAGGCTATCTAGGCTTGTGCTGATTACTGTGCTATGCAAGGCTAGGAAACATCTGTAATAGACTATTCTAGGATAAGAGACCTAGATTAGCCCTGACTTTGGTTCCAAATATAGGTTAGTTTATGCTGTAGGCTACCCTGTGTTGAGGGATTGGCTATTTAGTGACATTGTACATTAATAACTCCAAGGAAAGAAAAATTTGGTAGCCTACTAGTGCAGTGGTTTGCCCTGTTCAGAAGGAAGTAGCCTAGTTGTAAATTACTTACTTATATTATTTCTGGTAAAATTCAAGACAAGTTTTTTTTTGCTGTCTTGGAAAGGGGTAAGGCGCTATGAAAATGAAACTTTCAGGGATGGATCTACTGCAGGGGCAGAACCAGAGGGGGGGGGTCAATAACCCCCTCCCCCTAGACCGGCTGTATTTTTCTTGTGTTTTAATGCACGTATGGTAGTCTGCATCAATGCATGTTTTAACTACTCTAACTAGACTCTAAAACCCTTTTACATTATTTTCAGTCAACTTCAGACAATCAAGATATGCATTCTGAAAATCTGATCATTTGCCTCTCTTCCTTCTGGGTTGGGTTGACAATGTATCCTAATCTTTGAATTTTCTTCTTTTCTTGTGATAAATTTGTAGGCCTCTTCCTGGGACAATTCAATTGCTGCTGAATGAGATGTTGCCTTAGAATGTAAATTCTTTAGTTGCAAAAATTATGTTACTATTGTAGTAAATAGCATTATTGTAAACACTGCTTATAAATATTCAAAATATGGATGATTATGTAAACATGTAGGATCAGCTAATTAGGTAAAAGTATGTGTTATAATCATAGTAGGGTTTGTCCAATTCAATAAAGTCAGCATAAACTGACCTACTATACATAGGGTGTTGTAGGTTTAGATCCATTAACAGTTTAAAAGCATACATGAAGAAATCTCTTTTTGAAGATTGGGTTAAAGGTTTTATGAAGATTGGGTATCCATACAACAAGTAATTTTGCAGTTTGGCTTATTGTCTGTTGATACAGCAGGAATTCAAAATGTAAAATAATGACATAATGTCTACAAAAAAGATAATAAATCAAAGTTTATATTTTGACTGGCCCCCTTCAAAATGGGGGCCAGGTGGATCTGGTTTTGACATTCAGTCAAGAAAAATGGCAAAAATATTGATAACAGGCAAATTAATACAACAAATAAATCAGCTAAGATACTTGACCAAAAAAGGATAATAATTATAATCTTTCTCAAAATGGTAGTAAAAACAATAATAATTTTTTTTTCTAGCTGCTTAGTAGCAGTTGTAGCAGTCCACGGCTTTTCCTCCACTGCTGTTTCCTCCTTGAGTATTTCTCACCTCATAGTAATAGTAGTAATAGCAATTTATTATAAAAAAAAAAACAGAGACAAAATCAATCATTAGCATTCCAAACGCATCACTTGCAAGGGTGTGCTACTAAGAAAATAAAGAAAAAAATAGAAAAAAAATAACAAGTAGGCCTATAATCTATAATAAGCAGAAGGGTGAAACCATGTACTGAAAAATAAACTTACATAAATAAATCATACACAATAAAACAACATAATATCATGATCCCAAAGCCAAAAAAAATTAATAAACAGTTACTGTCAAATTTAATTCCATGAATCTCAATCTGTTTCAAAGATATACTTACCAAGCAACCCCACATGTAGCTCAGATTTAAATTGACTAATGGCTAATTCCTTGGTACTTGGGAGCATAGCAACAGATTACCTGGTAAATTTTAGCTAGTTCTTGCCAGTTGCCTCCCTGTTTGAGATGCAATGCAACCAGACCTGAATGCTCTGAAATGTCAAAACAAACATTTCATTCCAGTGTACAGTCAAATTTGAATGTGCCTCTTTCACAAGGACTTTGTTGTATAAGCAATATTAATGTTGGGAAAACGTGGGCAAAAGATGCTTGACAGCTTTGCCATTTCAAAGTCTCACAGAACAGATAGTGGAAATGTAACTGCAAGTACCTCTTCAATTAGTTCTGTTGGATGTGGCAAACATGAACAAATTCCAGACACTTTTCTAATCTTCTGTTATCACTGTAAGTGTTCAGTGTGATCATCCAACAGCACCCTGCCCCCCTACCCTGTTTCTGGAAAACAATATTGGGATTGACATTGGTTCACTACATGTCATTGACAACCCATTAAAGTCTGAGCTTCTGGAGAGGCCATGGAAACTGCCAGTTGGATACTAAATGCTGCATTCTGCTCATTTAAAGCAGGGGAAAGATGAAAAAAGATACTTGAACAATTCTCATTTGCAGAGTTTTCACTGGCTTGTATAATCTGCTGCCCAGAAAGACCTTTTTTGCAAATACTGCCTTCTTTTTGTAACTGGAGCTAGCAGGGGTTCAAACAGACAGGTTGCCCTACAAAAGCTGGTCACAAAGCCTGTCACAAAATTTCCTAAGTTTCTGGGAAAAGATGGAGACCTGACAGTACATGATACTTACCAGTACCATTCTCCACACAAATCTGTAAATAAATGTACTAACAAACAGCAAATGAAGCAAGTAACAGAAAACAGAGAGAGGCTTAAGCCGATTCTTGAATCAATCATATTTCTAGGAAGACAGAATATTACACTGAGGGGCAATTGGGATAATGGCAGCTTAAACTTGGATGACATGCTGCTTTTCAACAAAGGAAACTTCCAAGAACCACTACATTATTGTGTTGAAAGTGGCAGCAGCAAATTAAAGGAACAACTGAAAACATCAGGAAAAAATGCTACCTTTATCAGCAAAACCAGTTGATTAAGTGCTGTGCAAAAGAAGTCATAGGTGTCATTCTAGAGAGAGTAAAGTCAGCAAGGTATTTTGGCATCATTGTTGATGAGACAACAGATGTGTCACATTTATTACAACTTTGTTTAGCTCTGCTATGCCTTTGATAACCATAGACGCAAGGACTTCACAGGTTTTGTTGATGTTCAGCATGCCACCTTTGAAAGTTATTCTGCAGACAAAGAACCAACTGTCAATGGAAAAGTGATTGGCCAGCTAGTTCTAAGCTTCTTGGAAGAAATTGGTTTGAATCTACTTGACTGTGTTGGAATTGGGATGGATGGGTGTCCAATGATGGTATCAAATAGCTGTGGTGCTGTAGTGGAAATTCAGAAAAAACTAAAAACGCATCTAATTGTCCCTGCTTTAATCACGCCCTGAACCATTTCTTGTCAAGAAGCTCAGCTGTTTTGAGCATCAGAAATGCCATAGGCATTATAAAAGAAGTTTTGTCATTTTTTAATGCATCTCTGAAGAGAAATTTCATCTTGAATAAGGTTCTGAAAGCTAAGCTGACAGGAATGTGCAAGACAAGGTGGATTGAGTGGCACAAGTCACTTATGCATGTTGTATGCTTACCTTTGTTATGATATGCTTGTGCTACCTGTAATGCTCTCATTGTATTGCTTGCTGTGTGCTTATGCTTGTTGTTTTGTGTTGCAGGTTGGTTGGCTTCAATAAACTGATTTAATCAAACGTCTCTCATTGAACACAACATGGTGTCAGAAAAATAGTCAAGATGGACAACTCTACGCCTTCACCTCGTTTTGACTGGGAAGCAGCCAGTCATGAGTCATGGAGAAAAAATTCGAACAACATGTGCAGCTAATGTTCACAGGCCCTTTAAGTGGAAAAACTGAAAAGCAACAGTGTGCATATCTACTTCTGTGGCTTGGTGAAAAAGGTCGAGACGTATACAGTACTTGGACATTGCAGGCAGAAGAGACAGATAAAATTGCTTGCTACCTAGAAAAGTTCAAGGAACATATTTCACCATCTGTCAACCCAGTCTTTGCCCGGTACAAGTTTCACAAACGAGTCTAAAGTGTGCATGAATCAGTGGAACAGTATATAACAGCCATATACGTGTTGGTTAAGGACTGTGATCACCCAGTAACAACCATTAATGACATGGTGAGAGACAGAATTGTTTGTGGAATCTTATCACCAAAAATTCAGGAGAAACTTTTGTCAGAAGGTGGTACATTAGTACTTTCAAAAGCCATAGAAATTGCTAGAGCCCATGAGACAACCCAGGCACGGCTCTCAACAATGGCAGATGTTTCAAAAGATGTGAATATCAAACAGGAGATTGATAGTCTATATAAAAGGAAGCAACACCAGTCAGCATATGCTTCACAACCTAAGCAGTGTTACTTCTGTGAGGGGCAATATGATCCAAATCACTGGTGCCCAGCAAAAGGAAAAATTTGTTCAATGTTGTGGACACTCAAATCACTTTGCCAGAGTTTGCAGAAGCAAACCAGTGCATGCTGTTGAAAGTGGAAATGCAGCTCAGATTGACCAAGTATTCATCAATACACTCTTTGTGGGATCCGTTGGAAATATAAAAGGAAGCCAACCGACTGCAGAAATCATTGTGAACAAATAAGAATCGAAGATTAAGTTCAAAATGGATACTGGAGCTGAAGCCAATGTCATGCCAGTTGATTTGTTTCAGAAAATTGTCTCTAGACCCGAATTGAAAGAGACCAAGCAGATTCTTGTTACATAAGGAGGTACGAGAATCCCAGTACTCAGGATATGTATGCTGTCATGCACAAACAACGAGGTTACCACAGGTAGACATGAGTTCTTTGTTGTAAAAACCAAGGCCATGCCAATACTCGGCTATGAAGCATGCGTCGATCTGGGTCTTGTGAAAGTGGCAGGAACTGTTGAGCAAAATCATGAAACGCTGTTCATCCAGAAGGTAAAAAAAGACTTTGCTGACGTCTTCACTGGCCTAGGCGAATTGCAGGGTGAGTGCACCATACATCTGAAGCCAGATGCTGGGCCAACTGTACATTCAGTGAGACGTATACCCTTTGCCGTTAATGACAAGCTAAAAAGTGAGTTAGAACAGCTGGAAAAACAGGGTATTATACAGACAGTTACAACTCTTACTGAGTAGGTAAACTCAATTGTCACCATTGAAAAACAAGATGGGTCTCTGTGTTTGTGTTTAGATCCAAGGGATCTAAATAATGCTATACAACGACCCTATTACCCCATGCCAACTTTTGAAGACATAGCTGCACGGCTTCATGGTCACAACAGGTTTACTAAGCTAGATGCCAAGTCTAGCTATTGGATGCTCAAACTGTCAGAACCATCATCATTGATGACTACTTTCAATACACCCTTTGGAAGATATTGATACATGAGAATGCCTTTTGGGATTGTGTGTGCTCAGGACATATTCCAACAGAAAATGGAGGAAACGTTCAACAATCTAGAAGGTCTAGGTGTGATTGTGGATGACATAATAGAATCTGGTAAAGATGACGAGCATGATAGAAACCTTTTATGCATGCTAGAGAGGGCCAGAAAGGAAGGAGTGAAATTCAACCCTGAGAAATGTATATTTAATGCTCACAGTATCCCTTATTTTGGCCACGTCATCACAGCTGAAGGCATAAAGCCGGATCCAGGGAAGGTTCAGGCTATAAAGGAAATGCCGTATCCTACAAGCAAGGAGGAGCTCATGACGTTTTAAGGAATGGTCAATTTCCTATCTCGTTACATTCCAAATCTCTCGACTTTGAACCACTCATTAAGAGAGTTAGGAAAGCAGGATACATTCCAGTGGACAGATGTTCACAAATCAAAGATGGAGAAGATCAAGGTTTCTATTTGTCAGAACCTAGCTGCATTTGATGCTCAAAGTAAGGAAGTAGAGTTGAAAACAGATGCGTCAAAACATGGCCTCAGGGCAGAGCTTTTAACTCACGGACAGATTGTAGCATTTGCCTCAAAAGCATTGAATGAGACAGAACAGCGCTACTCACAGATCGAGAAGGAGCTGTATGCAGTCATGTTAGGCTGTCGGAAATTTCACCAATACATTTATGGCCGAAAAGTCAAGCTGTACACAGATCACAAGCCTTTGGAAACCATTCTGTCAAAGCCTTTGTCTCAGGCACCACCAAGGCTGCAAAGGATGATGCTTCAGATACAGCCGTACGATTTGGAGGTTCACTACATTAGAGGCAAAGATATCCCAGTAGTTGATGCCCTGTCAAGACTGCACCCATCTGAAGAAAACAACGATTTTCAAAATGAGATCGAATTTCATGTAAACTCGTTTGTTAAAAACATACCTGTTAGTGATACAAAAATGGAGCAAATCCGAAAAGAAAATCAGCGAGATCCAGTCATGCAAACCCTCATCAAAGTGATCCAGGAAGGGTGGCCTGTTGTCAGAAAGTCTTGTCCAAGACCTGTTATCCCATATGGAATTTCAGAGAAGAGCTAGCGGTTGTTGATGGCATCATCTTGAAGGCTGACCGAATTGTCATTCCTTTAGCCATCCAGCCAAACATTCTCCAGCAACTGCATGCATCCCACATGGGCATGGAAAAAACCAAACAGAGAGCGCAAACTGTGGTTTTCTGGCATGGAATGAACCATGAAATAGAAGAGTTTGTAAAGAGCTGCGAATCGTGTGGGAAATATTCACCAAACAACCCCAGAGAGTCTTTGCTTTCCACTCCACTACCCCAAGGCCCATGGGAAGCTATCGGTGTAGACCTTTGTCAATTGGAGGGCAGAAATTACCTCATTACCAGTGACTACTATAGCCGGTTCATCGAGATTGACAAGTTGAACTGCACAACTTCGTCCGAAATCATCACCAAACTCAAGTCACATTTTGCTAGATATGGCATACCGTTGAAGATTCGGTCAGACAATGGGCCGCAGTTCTCATCCAGTGAGTTACTCAGTTTTCTGCAACTGTGTAACGTCCAGTTCTGTACATCAAGCCCGAACTTCCCACTCTCAAATGGACATATAAAAAAGGCAGTAGACATTGCAAAAAGAATCATGCAGAAAGCAGTTGACTCCAATTCGGATCCTTATCTTGGTCTCCTTGAGTACAGGAGTACTCCAATCAGTGGATCTGCATCACCGGATCAACTGCTCATGAGCAGGACTCCGAGGTTGATTCTACCAACTATCCAGCTGTGTCCCAAGGTAATACCTAGAAAAGAGATCATCAGGGTTCATGAAAGACACCAGTGTAGGCAGAAAACCCACTATGACCGGCATGCGAAAGACTTAGCTATGCTGAGTCCAAACGAAAGAGTTTGGATGAAAACTGTCAAAAGAAGAGAAGCATCGGAAGAAAGGGATAGTTCTGTCAATGCCAGAGCCAAGAACTTACCTAGTACAAACAGAAAATGGAAATACTTACAGACGAAATCGCGTGCATTTGAAGCCTAGATTCACTGCACCGGGGGAAACCAAAATTAACATTCCAAACGAACTTGTAGACTCAGATGAAAGCCAGTCCATTGCGCCGGGTCCATTACTTGAGGGTACTGAGTCCCCTGAAAAACTAAACGCTACCAGTCTGACTATTGCTACTCCACCAAGGTTTAGAGTTGATGAAAATGCTGATGTTCCAGCCACACCGTTTGCAACTCCGAACCCGGTTCCAGTGAACAATAATAGGAATTCTAATACGAACGGGACTCTATTTGGGCCACGCGTGTCAAGATATGGAAGGCCCATAAAACCAAGACAGATTTTTGATCTGTGAATAACTAAATGGAACTATGGTTCTTTACGATAGTGATTATGATGCTTCAGAAGAGTTTTGTTTTGTTATTTGTTTTTTGTATTTTGTATGTGAAGGAAGATGTTGTATGCTTACCATTGTTATGATATGCTTGTGCCGCCTGTAATGCTCTCATTGTATAGCTTGCTGTGTGCTTATGCTTGTTGTTTTGTGTTGCAGGTCGGTTGGCTTCAATAAACTGATTTAATCAAACGTCTCTCAATGAACACAACAATGCAGTTTGTGTCTGAACTTCCAAAAATCATTCAGTCTTTGGAACACATCAGTTGCTGGAGTGAATCAGTAGCCACTCCAAAGTCAAAGATGCTTGTGACAGTGTTACATAGTGTGGAATTCGTGGTTTACCTTCAGTGTCTACACAGCATTCTTTGTTGTGACCTTGTCTCTCAGTCGGCTATTCCAGAAGAAGACTTTGGACTTGGGTGCTGCCGACAGCCACGTTTCCAATCTTTTAGATGTTCTTGAAAAGTGACAGGAAACGTGTGACAAAGAGTTTGCATTAGTATTCAAGCAAGCAAAAGAATTGTCAGGTGAAATCCAATTGTCTGTTGAAGTTCCAAGGATAACACAAAGACAGGATCATTGAAATAATCCTCCTCACACTACGCCTGAGGAACATTACCAACGTGCTGTTTTTCTACCTATGCTTGACTCAGTCATAAGTGACTTAAAGAGCCGATTCTCAAGAAACATGCTGAACTCTTTCCAGTTAATTGTATTGCTGCAATCAAATATTGTGAATTGTACTGATGATTTGCTGCAATCTTCCATAAAAGAGATCTCTAGCATATACAGTCAACTTCTTGGCATAACCATTTTGTCTACCAGCACAATACTTGTTTTGGCAGAAGCGTATGTGTGGAAAAGTAGATGGCTTTGGGTTAAAAGAGAAGGAGGTATTTTACCTTGTTCAGCAGAAGAAGCTTCCAAGGAATTTGACAAAGACCTGGATCCTTATGTCAGCTCACTTCTTGCTATTTTCATATCTCTTCCAGTGAGCTTGGCATCTGCTGAGCATAGCTTCTCAACTTTACACAAACTGAAAACCTGGCTCAGAGCACAGATGGGGCAAACCAGACTCACTGGTTTGGCCCTCCTTAATGTGCACCATGACAACAATATCAGCATTGACAGGGTAATTAACAGGTTTGTAAACAGTGGAGCTAGGAAGCTTCAATTTTTCTTGTTAACAGTTGTCAGTTGATCAAGTACACTTCTTTTAAGCATTATTGTAATATATGAAAACACCATTTTCTTTAAGTAAGAGACCAACGGGAACACTTAAAACGCGAAAAAAAATCAGCCTTGTTTGGCTGACAAAAAGGACACTACCCCTACTTTTTTTGGTAAGAATCGCCCCCCCCCTAGAACAAGAGGCTGGATCCAATTCTGATCTACTCACTAATGTGTGTTCCAGGAAGGTATTTTGAAATGAGATACCACCAGATGGCTATTTTGACAGTGTATACAAATCTTTAAATTAACCAACCAGCCAATGAGTATTATAAGCCTAGGAGCCCACCAAGACATAAGGATACATGTTAAGAAAGCAATTCTTACTTCAAAATATGCAGAATAGTCATAGTTAAAACATTTTGCAAGAGGAGAACCCTTACTGTCACTTCTTTTCATGTTTTGAAGTTTTTCTAAGAAAGTCATAAATTTATTAGCGGCTATATATTTACAGAACCCCCACCACCCTAATGTGCAAATATATACCCATGATTGCATCCTGAATGGAAATATAATGCTCATTTGCATCACAAATGAACTTTACTCCCTTATTAACCACTTGATGGATGTCCTTTTGAAAGATCTACATCTGCTCTTTCTTATTCTAGAGGACATTGACCTGTGATGACCTCAAAATCCTTGTTTTATTAAAATGGAAGCTTGTAAAATTGATCTTCTGCTTAAATGAAGCACAAGAAAAGTATTTTCAGCTTCACAGCTTTGCTCAATCCCAAGTTAGGCTATGAGGTTTCAAACTTGCATGTATGCAGGAGGCCTCTTGGCCCAGCCCCTCCCCCTAAATCAGAATAAGGGATTTGAAGGATTTGCCCCCCCTCCAAACAAATTACTGTGTATGTGCCTGGTTTCACACATCTCCAAATACATTTCCTAAATTTAGACAACAAAAAACACTGATATGGCTTGACATTCTACTAAAAGGACAGGAATTGCATTTCCAATAAAAAACCAGAAAAAAAACAACTGACAACTAAGGTATAATGTAATTTTTTTTGGAAATCCAATAGGTCAAAGTCTACTTGTCAAGTAGACAAATTTCTAATGCTTGAAAATTATAAGAGGGTTAACAAGAGGCCGTTTTCACGAGGACGTGAGTTGAACTCGAGTTCAACATCCACGTGGATTTATGTTTTCGCGCTCGATTTGCTAGCTGGATGTATGTTTTTGCGTAAATCCTCCTCGAATCCATCTAAAGTTGAACTCAAAGTTGATCTCAAATCCATCGTTTGTTCAACAGAGTAGAACGTCAACCTGCATAGAATCTTGTATATATTTGATAAATTTTGGGGATTTGTTATTGAAAAATGAATAATTTGTGGCAATTTGTTAGCTATGAGGATGATTGTTTTCTCTTCCAAAAACAAGGTAGGTATTAAAGATGTTATATCTATTGTTGAATAAAAAAAAACCCTCTTTCCAATTACTACTAAAAGTAATGATGTAAAGCAGCCTCCCTGCTAATGTGGCAGGATATATAGAATTTTCCAACATAGCTAGGTGCTAAGCATAACCCAGGAAGATGCTTTGAAATACAGAATATAGCCTAGCCTATTGGTAAAATTTACCTGAGAGGCTTTTGATGTTCTTGACCAACAGTTGAGAAAGATAGACTAAATAACACTAAGGAATGAAGTAAAAGCCTTAACAATTATCTGGAAGTATTTTGATAATTGGTAAAATTCTACTTTAGCTACTTTTGACTATCTTGGAAAGGGGTTAGGTTAAAAAAATGAAACTTTCAGGGATGGGTGTACAGGCTAAAGTATGTCCTGGGAAAATATTTTGAAGTACCCACCTCCACTCCATCTCCCTCTAGAGGGTCCTGATCTTTGATGACCTTTAAAAATATGTGAGTTATAGAAGTGAAACCCTGCAAAATAGATCTTCTGCTTAAATGAAGTACAACAAAATTGTTTCCAGCTTCACAACTTTGCTCAAACCCAATTTATAAGGTTTTAAAGATATGCAAATACATTTCCTAAATTTTGGAAATAAACTATTTATATGTCTTAAAATTCTGCTCAAATAACTGAAATTGCATTTTCACAGCTAAAGCCAGAGAAAAAGAAACTGATACCTGAAAATTAAGGTAAAATGTTGTTTTGTCAAAATTTTAATAGGTATAGACCTGTCATGTAGGCAAATTTCAGGACCTTCTAGAGAGAGAAGGAGTGGAGGTAGGTACTTCAAAATACCTTCCCGGGACATACTTTAGCCTGTAGACCCATCCCTGAAAGTCTCATTTTAATAACATAACCCCTTCCCAAGATAGCCAAAAGTAGCTAAAGTAGAATTTTACCGATAAATTTATAGGCTTACTTTTTCATACAATTTAGCCAGTGAGAAAATGATCAGATCACTTTATACCTCTTTCATGCTCCTTTCCATTATAGGGACTAGTTCCATTTTGAGTCATTGATGGGGACCACAACAACTCATTAAAGGCTTGTTTTTAGGTTAAATTTATAGCCCTGGGTAGTTCACAGCATATTTTTCATTTTTCTTATTCTTAATATTTAAATGTTTGTATGAAAATAATTTTGCAGAATTTTTTAAAAGAGCCTGAAGCGCTCTCAAAAATGACTTTAGTTTTGTTGTGAAGTCATTTTCAATGGGCATCAGACACTTTTAAAAAGTTCCTTTAATTTTTTTTTTTCTAAATAAAATTGCCTGCATGGATGGCCAAAAAACATCTCCAAATTACTGTCTGGGCTCCATTTGAACAAATAGACAGAAGAGAATAAATTTGTTTTATTCCTATTCACTGCTCATGTTAAGAGATTCTTGGACATCTGCCCAAGTCTCGAGACTTCCCAACTCAATCTAGGCCCCTTTACCTGTTATATACACCATGTTTGAATGCTCAAGGAGGGACATGGTCATTCAACCTTTTGACCTAACTGACCCCCTTCATTTCTCCCAATTTTATTTCACACTTGTTCTTCAAAGTAAAATTGTAAAATAACAATTAGGCCTACCATTCTTGAATCAGCTACAAACTATTTTTTTCACTAGAGTTTTCTTTGAATGACTTTAAACTTCTGGTTACTATAGGCTTTGAGGCCTTTGGGGGTTTAAATTCTGACTGTACCCCCAGAGTAATTATTAAATTTTGAAAAAGAATAAAAAAATTCATCATACTATGCAGTGACTTTCATCAAAGCTAAATTATATTGTCAACAAAGCATTTACCATTATTGATGTGAAATAAAAACATTAAATTGATACTGCTTAGACATACAAACTAGCTTTTGAATGAGCCCACAAATAGGTCAATGTTTGTCTCAACTCCTAATGGGATCAAACATAGCTGTAGGTTATTTGGTTTTTGATTTTAGAGCCAAATGATATATCTCTTTTCCATAATTTTTCCATCATACACATGCTTATCTTTTCAACTTCTTCAGCTCTTAAAAATCAAATTTAAATACTTGTACAATTGATACCTTTGTCTTTAAATCAGTTCAAAAAATGTGTTTGAATAAAAAGAGGTTGTAAAAGAGTTCTTAAGACCTGATCAGGAAAATTTTTAATTTAGGTGTAATAAGTCTAATTAAAAGAATATGTAAAAAAAATAATTAAAAGAATAAGAAAAAAGGTAGCTTGAAGCAAGAACAAACTGAATCATATGCTCAAAAATAAATTACATAAATTAACCACAGACTTAGCAAGAAACAAAAAATGCAGTATCATCAGGAAGTATAACCACCTAAAATGCCATAAATGAGCAATAAAACTTCAAACATGAGAGATGACAATTAATGAAGCTGAAAATACACGAGGGAAAAGTTGTTATTCAAAGATAGAATTGAACCTTGAAACTTGTCAGTTTACAGTATGTATTAAATAATAAATATTCTTAAATGTGAAACTTGCTAAGAAGCACCCTTGGATTACTATCTTAAAGCAAATTATGTTGTTCAGCATTTTGACATACAAAGTCAGAAATTATTAGTGTATTTCAGTGCATATGCATGTCAGAGATATAACGTAGGCTTGTCACACTGTGCAATATTATGTTTGTTTAATAAAGTACTTAGGATAAACAAAGTTCTCTACAGTCATCCACCCTGAGGGATGAGAAACTCCCACATTCCCTGGTAGAAATTTCTTGCGTATGTTTGGGGGATGCTTCATCCTTGGGGAAATCATGAATGGTGGAATAGTAGTATGATGAGCTGAGATAGCTGCAAACATGACAACTTGTTGAGACTGGAAATACATTTCATAAACTTAGCAAAAAAAAAATCATCTTTAGTCATTATCCTAAATTCTATATTCTATCAAAATAAGATTTACAAAACTTTGGAATGATATTTTAAAACATCCTTTTAAAACTTGTCTTAAAATAATAATTTAGAGATACAACCATTTTTGTTTTACTGTAATATTTAAAGTGATATAATTATTGTTCATTAAGTTATACATTTTTCTGTTATATACATATTATATATAATAAACATTTTTTCTTTTTAGGAGAATCGCCGGAAACACTTTACAGTTTCAGTTTCACAGAAGCTATATCAGCTGGATTTGATGAAAGTAGCTTGAAAATGATTATAAAAAATTCATGCAAAGAAAAAAAAATATACAAATTTGGACTGGGAAGAAAGACAAGCACCAAAAAAAAATTGACTTTGATGCTACCAAAATATTTTTAAATATTTTAAAAAACGAATTGGTCAAAGTTAAGTGATGATAAAACACAAAAGAGTGAAGTTTGGGACTTGGTTGGAGATAAATTAAAGCAAATGGGGTATAGTTTGGGAGAAAACCCAGGAATCAAATCTAAAAATAAATGGTGTAATATGATTAAGGCATACAAGAAATTTGTTGCCCAGACACGGGCAACAGGAAGTGGAGTGGAAGTTCTGGACGACCCCCTTCTTTTTATGGAGGACATTCAGCGAATCCTTGGCGAGGCTCATGGAATTCACCCAACTTATACTGGGGATCCCATGAAAAAAACTCAAACGCCTAAATTGTTATCAAAAATTTTTTTTTTTACAAAAATGTAATATAAATAGGGGCCAAGACATTCAGCCTAGACAATTAAATTTAAATGAAGAGTTGAATAATATCAGCCAAGCTGATACTTCTTTAAATGCTGATTTTATCAGCGAAACTCCCTCCCCTGCACCATCAACTTTCACTCAGAATGAAACTCCCTCCCTGGACCATCAGCTTTCACTCAAAATGAAACTCCCTCCCCTGGACAATCAACTTTCACTCAAAATGAAAACTCCAGTCCATCAACTTTAGCAGCTAGTTGTGAAATAAATCGTGCTAATGATATTCATAACCCCAGGAGATGACCCCCCTCTAAGGCCAGAAATTTTTAAAAACTTGCAAATTTGTTAATTTAAATTGAAAAAAAAGGGATCAATAAATTGAACAGCTAGGAAATATTTGTGGGGAAAAGAACCAGCTAGAATTCGACAAAGAAGTGAAAAAGTAGAAGAGACATGAGGAAAAATAAGCCTTATATGGAAAAATGCAGCTGAGCCAAATTGCTGCCATGAAAGAACTTTTGGGTGAAAAACAAAAAAGCAAAAAAGAAGACAAGCTAGCTCTGACTCAGAATAAGAAAAAAAGGTTTTGATTTAGTATGATATTATCATATATGTATGTATGTATATATTTAGTCATTTCGATGTCAGGGCTATTCTTTTTCTGTGTATATTTTTATACTGGTTTTTAAATATGATCTGTGCACAGTTATATTTAGGTCTTATTTAAATAGATCCTCTCCTGATCTAACCAAACATGACCCCATAACCTCAAGAAGGTGTCTTGAAAGTATTGATTTGACTATTATCAAACGTATGATATACCATTGCTATATTCAGTAATTAGCTTATGTCGTAAGCTTTTTTTGTGCCATAAACATTCCAAAAAACTACGATTGTAGTAAAGGTATACGATTAAAAGGTATGATATATATATATATATATATATATATATATATATATATATATATATATATATATATATATATATATATATATATATATATATATATATATATATATATATATATATATATATATATATATATATATATATATATATATATATATATATATATATATATATATATATATATATATATATATATATATATATATATATATATATATATATATATATATATATATATATATATATATATATATATATATATATATATATATATATATATATATATATATATATATATATATATATATATATATATATATATATATATATATATATATATATATATATATATATATATATATATATATATATATATATATATATATATATATATATATATATATATATATATATATATATATATATATATATATATATATATATATATATATATATATATATATATATATATATATATATATATATATATATATATACATTTCATATACATTGACCCTTAAAACCAACTTGAAAGATACTTAAAACGAACTTGACCATTTGACTAAGTAAGCAGAATCACTATAACAGCTACGGAAATGGACAGGTTTCCTGATAGCAGCAAATAGTATGTTACCATTTGAAATTTTGATTGTTTTAAATAAATTACAAAAAAAACTTGTCAGATTTTTAAGGGCATAATTGTGTGAGATGATGTAAAGACAAAATTTTTCATTTTGGTGAGTTGTCAGTATTACTAATTTGGGTGGTAATTTAAGGTAAAAAGATGGAAACAGTAAAAAGAAGCCAAAAGTATTTTGTTGGATTTGGTAATTTTGGTGCCACTGTTGAAGGGTTGCCTAAAATTTCAATGTGGCAGGCTTGTATAGATTTATTTTTATTGTTGCTTACATTAAGCTTTGTTTTTATTAAAAAAACAGATTTTCAAAACCGTGTTGTGGTTGATATTATAATCCTAACTTCCCCTTAGATTTTGAAAACCAACTTTTTATGGTACTTTTGTTTGATAAGAAATAGAAAGAAACAAACAAAATTCTTCCACCCCCTAGATTTGAAATATATATCTTTGTATAAAAAAAAGAATCGTTTTCTCTCCTCCCCCCCTTGTACATTGCATGAGTTTCTTTTCCTGCTTACTTGCAACGAAAACATAGATGAAATAAACCATAAACTTTTGTCAAATATTGATATTCTGGGCATAACTTATTTCGAAAAATGATTATCACAGGCCCTGCTGTATCTAATTTGCATATCAGGGAAAAAATCTAAAAAACAATCAAACATAAACAAAAGTACTGTTTCATCAAAATTGTCAGAGAAAAAGAGGGGGCAGGGATAACAACATGGGATCAGGATGGTGGCACTAGAGTAGACTTGTGGGAAAAGGAGGACTAGTACTATTCAAAATGATTATTAAAATCACTACAAAGCAGATCTTATGCTTTCTCGTTTCTGGAGAGCACATACAGGTATATTTGATAATAGATTTCGAGGATAAGGATTCACTGCAACATTTGGGACAACATGTGTATCATTTTCTAAAGAAAAATCACCATTGTTTATGCAGACATTGTGTATTACACAACATGAAGTAACAATTTTTACCACTTTCTCCTTGTCAGCATCAACATCATTACATCTTTTAAAACGGTTAAGTAGATCACCAAATGCCTGCTCTACAACAATTCTTGTGGCTGAGTGTTTATAGTTGTACCGTCTTTGAGAAGGAGACAAAGAAGAACTACCTTTCTTGTATGGTGTCATCAGCCATGAGTCTAAAGGGAAAGCTGAGTCCCCAACTATGTGATACTTTTTGCTCTCAAATAATGGGTTTTGGATTGAATATAGAGCGTCAAATAAACTAGATCACTGAAACACGTAAGCATCATGATTGCTGCCTGGAAAACCGGTAAAAATGCTGGAGAAACTTTTGTCTGGGAGGACAACTGCCATAAGTACTATGCTATGGAAACGCTTGTAGCTCAAGTAAGCTTTTTGCTGAGAAGCAGGGGGATGCATAGCAATATGAGTGCCATCTATTGCACCTATTGTTCCTGGGAATCCAGCTCTATCCTTAAAGTTCTTGTCAATTTTTTCTAGTTCATGTGTCTCTGGCTACTTTACAAAAACTTGTTAAAAAAAAAAAATTACACACTTTTTCAATTGTTTTACAAATTGAAGACTCACTTCTTCCAAACTTGTCTGCCAAGAGTCTCATTGACCCCTGGTTACCAAGATATTGATGTGTGATGAGTAGCATTTCTTCCAGATTCATGGACAAGTGTCCACCCACATATACGTTTTGGTCACAATCCATTTTTAAGTGAGATACAATTAATTCAAAAGTAGATCGTGTGCACCTAAAATGCCGCCAAAAGTCAAGATCAGTATATTTGGAGACAACATCAAGGTAGTTTTCTTGCTTAAGGTGCTCTTCAGGAAAAAATGCAGATGCCACTTTTAAATAAACATCTGACAAGATAGGAGGAAAATCTGTATTGTCACTTTCATCTGAAGAATCCGTTGATGACAAAATGCTTGGCACTTGGGTGGATGTTCCTGCCAAAAACTGTCCAAAATTATTCATGTTCAATGTCCAAGGATAAACCTGTAAAATGTAAGAAAATAACTTAATAAACTAGTCTTTTTGTTAAGAAACCAGTCAAAGAAGAGACTAAGCATTTATTGCCCAAATTACTATTCTTGCAAATAAAAAGCAATTTCATAATGAACTTTGAACTCTTTACTTTGAAGTTATTTTCAATCCCTACTGAATATTCAATTACTTCAAAATTTTCAGAGTATATGCTCCTACTACATTAGTGCAGAGCCATTCCTAGAGTTGGTAATGCCCAAGGCAAAATTCAATTATAGCATTCCCTCCTAGGAACAGCTGTGTCAGGGCAATATTACAGCCAGAATTCAAGAATTACATGCTAGAAAGTTTAGAACAGTAAGATAGCCAAGGTATCTAAATTATATTAGGCTATCACTCAGAATGTATTTTTATGCTCTTTTCCAATAAGAATAAACAAAAATCAGGTAAATATGATCAAAAGATTTTAATTGAACCTTTAAATATCTTCCCATGAGGTTAGAGTTGTCTTTTAGGCCCAGTGCCACCAGGGGTTCCTTACCCCCCAGGTTTCATTGCACCCCCTCAAGATGTTGAAACTTGCCTTGTTAGGTATCTATAGTAAAAAAAAAAGGTATGCCACTCCTAGACATTGAAAAATATATTTTAACTCTCTCTTGCCTCAAATTTTTATTAATTGAAGTCACTAGCCTAGAGCTATCACATCCACAACAAATACCCTGGTTCTGCTAGTCAACCGGCAATCTATAAAACTTATGAAGGGGATTAGATAGAAAGGGGAGTGTACAAGAAGTGTGATGATAAACTTTGGGTTTAGAGTTTATGAATATGGAGATAATGAAGGTGATATTTCCATGCTTCCCATCTTTCCACTCTGGAAAAGACACCTTAAGTGCCTAAAACACTATGATGGTATTGTCAAAATATATTTACAAGAACCCTGGACATAAAATTTAGTTTTCAAGTCTGCTAATGCTATTAACTTATTATTATAGTGCTCTCTTGTGAAATCAAGCTTGTAAGAACTACATAACCTAAATTAGTGAGGAGAGAAAACTATGGTGTTATAGGATGGTTTAGAGGATTAGTGAGTAAGTGAAAACTATGAGGTCCAAGACTCTGTTTAGCTAAAGTGAATGATGTCTATCATGAAGAATTTTTTTCATAGATAACTTTGTCTTTTTGGTCTAAATATAAAATTTGTCAAGTCTTGCCCAAGTAATTTAACCAAAGATAAGGTTTTCAATCACAAACCTTTTTATAAATATTTTCAGTTTATCTTAGAAATTTTCTATACAAGTTCTCAGTTCAAATTTTCTATATTCATTCATTTTTCTGGAGAAATGCACACGAAAATAAATATCTATTTTGTTTTTAAACTGTCTTATCCTAAACTGTCTTATCCTAAACTAAAGCCTGGTTTATCACAACCATAACAAAGAGTTCTAACTGCTACACTGTCATATCCTCTTTAACAGTATTTGTTGTTCCCAATCAGTCAAATATTACTTGTTCAGGAATTTTAACAGTAAGTTAGCCTAGAACTCAAATTATTATTTAACCTTAATGTGTCTTTTTTTATTTTCCTCTAAAATATTAATAAACAAAAAACATTTTAGCATAATCAAATATTTAAATGATCTTTCACAAAGAGACCTAACAACTAGACTGTAATGTCTTGTTTGGCAGTGACTGTTTTATAGTTTTGCTTTTCCATTAGTCACTTAGTATGTGCTAGGAAATTTATAACAGTGAGATAGGCAAGAGGTCAAAATTCTATTAAAGCTCAATGTGCTTTTTCTATGCTCTTTCAAAAATCGAATGCACAAAAGCATGCTAATATGATCAAAAGTGCCTTCTATATGCTCTTTCAAATATGACTGCACAAAAAGTATGTAAATATGATCAAAAGATTTCAGTTGTACCTTTAAATATCCTTCCATGAAATTGCAGTTGTCTATTAGATCCATTCACACCAGGGGCTCTTGCCCCCCCGGTTTCATTGCCCCCCCCCAATCAAGATGTTGAAACTTGACTTTTTAGGTATTTATTGTGAAAAAAAAGTTTGGCATTCCCAGACATTGAAAAATACATTTTACCTCTCTCTCCCCTCAATTTTTTTGAAAAGATCCAAAACAACCACCCTAGTTCTGTTAGTCAACATGCAATTTATAAGGCTTATTAAGGGTAAAAGAAGGGTGAGGTTACAAGAAGAGGGGTAGTAAACTTCAGGTTTGGAGTTTTTGATAATGGAGATTATGAAGGTGCTCTTTTCATGCTTCCCATCTTTTCAGTCTGGAAAAGGCATCAGAAGTGCCATTTTCTGGTGTCATATGAGACTATGATGGTATTATCTAAATATATTCATAAAAAGCCTATAGACACAAAATTTATTTTTCAAGTCAGCCAAATGCTATTAATTTGTTACTATAGTATTTCTATGTGAAGCCAAAATAGAATAACCTAAATTAGGAATTACTGAGGATAATGAGGCTCAAGACTTTGTTTAGCTAAAGATAGTGAAGCCTATAAGGAAGAATTTTTTCATAGATAACTTTGTCTTTTCAGCCTAAATACAAAATTAGTCAAGTCTTACCCAAACAATTTAACCAGAGATCAAGGATTCCAATAGGCTACCAAAAAAATTTACAGATTTAAACTAAAAAAAAAAAAACAGGAAAAATCTATCATTTACAACTTCACCAAAGCAATTATCAGAATGCTAAAATAATAAATGATAGTGTACCCCCCCCCCCTGAACCATCAAGGAGGAATGTGCATTTCTAGTGTAATAACTCATATATTGAAAAGGAGGATAAAATAAAGAATATAATGATAGGCTAGGCTATTGCTTTTATTAGCATGTTTCCTTCATAGGAGCCCTAACTCTTAAATGTCACTAAATTAGTTTTTAAAAACGAAAAACCAAACCTTATGATGCCTGACCTCTGATAATAATAATTAAAATTGAGAGTTCCAAACCAGATAGTTTTGCTTGAAATTTTCTATATGAGTTAAGGTATAGCTGAGATGGATTTATATTTTTTGCTACACGTTTAGCTGGATTATAAAATCCATCTCTAGTTGAACAAAAGATGGATTTTATCCATCTTCCGTTGTTTTCACGAGGATTTGAGTTGAACTCGAGTTCAACTCACGTCCTCGTGAAAACGGCCTCTATGCTGTTGATTCGCGAAATCCGTATATGCTTGGTTTCGTCTGCTCGGTTTTCGCTGCAGATACTAGGTTTTGCCACCCATTTTCCTGCGGGATGTAGATACTAGGTTTTAAAATTCTAGTATGTGCATACTAGGTTTTGGCTGTGGAAAACCGGTAAAATACGTTTCTATCAATTTAGATACTAGGTGGTATCTCACCAACTATAGCAGATATAAAAATTCTGACTTCACCACTGGATTTGCCGTGTTAAGATTAGGGGAGATCCATCCTTATCTCAAAATCGATTTTTTTTTTTTTTTTTGTAGATACTTGGTTTTGGCAGAGGACAGCCGTATACTGATAAGAGTGGGAAGTAACTGAACATTCGGAAGTTGTTGAAAAATAGTCCACAAATTAAAAAAAGTTGGGTGAAAAAGAAATAAAAGAAAGATGGAACAAAAAGATCAATGAGTTAATAAAAATGAACTGGAAATGATTTAATTAAAAAAATTAAGGGGGATAGTAAAAAACCTATAATTTAATAATGAAATGCCGAGACATTTACGTTCTCAGGGGGCTGGGGCCCCAGTCCAGCCTGCGTGGTCCCTATGAATTAGTTATTAAGTAGACTGTAAGCCTACTCTATACAGATACAAGACTGTTAACTTCTTCATAAAAATGGGCGTTAGTCTAGTTGTTGTTTTCTAAAGCCAAATATTGAGTGATTGTCCTTTTCTGAAGAAAACATGCTAAACACATAAGCAATACCATTGAATTATTTATTTTATACTACGTCCAAATATCATGGCCTCTTTTCTGAAAGTACACCCACCCCCCTGAAGGTCCGGGATATAGCTCTAGGAATATATTAGAAAAAATAAACAAATAAAATTCATACTTTACAATATGAAAGAACACGAAAGAATGTAACAAGAAAGAATGTCATCAGAAGATTCGACACAACGATAAAATGTATTTATACAGTTATATATGGAACCGAAGATGGGGAGGGGGGTATAATTTCAAAAAGTGGCCATGATATTTGAAAAAGATTAGCATAAAATCGAAAATTCCGGCTCAACTAACCTACCCCCTCGTCAATGCTTAGATATAACCAAAAAATGGCTCATTTTTACAGTTTCATATATTTTGTCAATACCAGCTCTTCATAATTTCATATAAAAAGAGAAAATTTTGTATATAACCTGATATTACGTCAAACCAATCAGAAGGTGGGGGGGGGGGGTAGGTCTTTACGGAAATAATAATACATATATCATCGGTACTAGTCAATTAGCTGATACACACGCAAGATAGATGCTAATCGAAACTAGTCAAACGGGTATCAGTCAGTAGAGAATTGGATCGCAAAGTGTGGTTTGTCATCGCGTTTACAATATTTAAACTATTGTTTTTTGGGGTTAAGGGGGGAGTACCTAGATTAGGATACGTATTCAATATATACTATGCCTAATTCACCCCCCCCCCCTAATGTGCAAATATGTAGCCCAAATTTGGTTCTAATTTTTTTTTCATCATATTCTGTTTTATTTCATTAGTATTAACTAATGAAGCTAGCTCCTTCTCCATATAATTTTAGTATGACTGTTGACGGAACAAGATTCAAAGTCAACTAATGAAATTGAAAGTTGGTGAGGTGATTAACTGACTATGGTCACTTGTCACTATACAAATTATAATCGTATGCTCATGAGAGAGAATGTTATCTTAACTTACTAAGCAGGTAAGCGAAGTGGGTATTTTTCTCATCCTAATAACTGAGATGATTATTTGATAAGATTAAATGACCGCGATGTGAAAAAATGTCGATACTCGTGTCAGTGAAATTAAAATAGAAACAGCGGATTTTTTCACGGGGAACAAATAGATTACTCAGAAAATTTGAAACTTCCAATTCAAAAGAATTGTAACATAAATTCAAAAACGTAACAAAAATGTAACGTTTTTAGGACCGTAACGTAAAATGTACCGTTTTATTTAAAACGTACCAAAAAAGGTACGAACGTAACCTTGGTGGCAACCTTGCGTCCGATCCAAATTTTGAGATAACTTTTTTTCTTCAGCATAGTTGAAAGGTGCAATAACTATCTGTTTGGAGATAAAATGACAGTCCCTGGGGAAAGAATTTTAAGTTATAAAATTTGCCCGTTGTTTACGTACAGTATTTGTTATTGAGAAGTATGCAGGCATTTTTTGGGTGGAGAGGGGAGGACGAATTTTCCGCTGGGAGAATTTTGCATGGGGAAAATGTTTCCAATGAGAGGAAAGTTTCCAGGTGGTGAACTTTTCAGGGTAAATTTTACACTGGGTTTAATTTGCTAGAATTCCTATACGAAAATTCTTTATATGTCTTCCTTTCTCTTTATCGGTTCGATTTTATGCATGGAGAAGTTAAGGGTAATTGTCCAAGGTAATTTTTGCCAGGATTGAATTGTCCAGAGGATATTTCTGTGGGGAGGGGAATTTTTTCCGTGGAGGTGGAGCCAGGTATCCTGGTGTTATTCAAAAAATGATCAGAAATCAAATTAAAAAAAGTTTTTTTTTTTAACTGAAAATAAGGAGCAACATTAAAACTTCAAAGAAGCAACATTAAAACTTGAAACGAACAGAAATTTCTACATATATGAGGGGGGCGGCCTCCTCCTCAACAACTCACTGCTTCTTTGTGCTAAAGTTTAAATTTAGTCCCAATTCTTTAAAAATAAATCCTGAAACACGACGGTCGTTTAATTAGAACAATAAGTAACTTTTTTTTAAGTAACGAAAAACTGTAGCGTGAAGAGCGAGGTATCGACGAGGGGGCAACCCCTCTCATATAGGCCTACGTAATAATTTCTTTTCGTTTTAAGTTTTACTGTTGCTCCTTGCTTTCAGTTGAAAAAAACTTTATTTTTTAATGAAACTTAGAGACAAACATTTTTCAAAAGACAAGGGAAAAAGTATGTCAATTTAAGTAAAAAGTATATGAAAATGAAAAAAGTAAGTAATTACAAAAAATACACAAAACAACAGCCTACTTAAAAACAGAGCCACCACGTATGGGGGGGTGGGGGGACGCCCCCCCAGTATTTTGGTTACTCTGTAAAAAACAGACCAAAAAAACTACCAAATCTTGAACCGGCAGAAAAGCAGGCTTAGTCCTATTCAAGCGCAAAATTAGGATAAGTCCAGACTCGGCGAAAAAAATAAAAAAGGTCAGGTGACTGATTTCATTATCGCGTTGCAAAACTGAGCTGATTCCTAGCTCAATGCTAAATAAGCTATGGACGGACTAAGGTACTGGAACGAACTAAGTCTTGATTTTGTCAAAAAATAAGCTAAGCCTAAGCGGGTTAAGTTCTGACCCGATGTAAAATAAAGCTAATTCCTCACTCTGTGTAAAAGCGAGCCGCAAAAAGTAGCTGCATTACTCCCCCCAGTCCCAAACTTTAGGCAGAAAGCTATGTAGGTGGAACAACAAATCAGAAACATTTGATGATTTTTAATTTGTATGATTGGAGGTACAAAGTCGATCCATGGTCCCTTTAAAACACCACCCAACCCAAGGACGTACCCAGAGGGGGGGGGGGTTAGGGGGGTTTGAAACCCTACCAAATTTTTTTTTTTACTCGTAAAATCTTAAAAAAATTGGATGTAAAAAAATTATGTGTTTGTTTTTTTGTTTTTTTTGTTTAACCCCCCCCCCCCCGAAAAAAATCTTTGAGTAAAACCCCCTCCGAAAAAAAATCCTGGGTACGGCCTTGACCCAACCCTCCCTCCTCTTATCGCCAACTGTTTAGCAGACTGATAAGGATTTGCACCTTTTTGAGCTGGAACCATGCAAGGATATTAATCTGAGTGTTCGGAGCACAAAGTCGGTTCGCACCCCTTCATGTGCCATTCAGCATCACCAACTTTCCAGTTGAAAGGTAGGCAGAGTTTTTCACTGAACGGCTTGAAAATTGTACGTACTCCAGTCTCCAAATAGTTTGAGCCAATGGGAAATTAAGGATGATCGTTTTCATACGCATGGGCCCTTTTCTGTCCGTTACACAAAAGTGCTCTTTACAACATAAATGTCGGAAGAATATATTTCGAGGTAATACCGAGAATGTGAATTTTATATGAAAAAGTATTTAGCGAAAGCCATTAGTCTGAGAAAACCTGCTTAATTTTTTAAAAAGTTGTATACCCCCCACAAGGGAAGTTATTTTGATGAAAACTGCGTCCTCAAAATGAGGACGCAGTATCTGACAAAAGGGCACACGCACAATGCAGCAGACGGCATACACGGCAAAATTGAAACGAAAATGAGAAAAAATGGGAAATGCTATGACTTTCCTGACTTTGTTGAGCGTGTTGCAAACTGCAGGAAGGGAGTTTCTGCAATAGAATTGAAGGATTTCAGGGATTGGAAATCCAAGAAAAGAACCCCTGGTAAAAAGGATTCACCCCTACCAAAGTTAAAGTCAATTATTGCAGCTACCTTTTAAAAGGGGATCGGGGGTATAAAATTCCTCCAAGATTTCGACGGAGAGGAAAAGCAATGCTTGTTTCTTCAGAAGAAATTCAATATCAAGCCGCTTCCCGAGCCCAACTCTGTTCCGAGGGGTGTTCAATGCCAGAAAAAAGTTTCGAATGTTAACAAACTGTGTCTGATGATGCCGGCAAATCGAAGGAAATTATGGAAGGATCTTCCGATTTCCGATGAAAGCCTAGATCTCATCGAGGATGAAGACGACCCATACGAAGAATAAACCTCTCTGATAAGCTATGTGCTCAGCTCTCATTTCTTTTTATTCGAAGTAGCAGTTTGTCTTCATTGTTACTTGAAGGTCTTTTTTAAAATAAAATTTGGTGTAGATACTAGGTTTCGGCGGTGGAATACTCAGTTTATTAGCAAAGAAAACCTCTGCCAAAACCTAGTATCTACATTTACTGAAGTTTAAAAAAAAAATAATCTGAAAAAAAATACTTCTCCCTACTAAGCCGACTCCGGAATACCTATTGACGAAGTTGTGTATCGTCATCAGCTATTCCAGCTTAGAAAATGAAAAAATTACTATTTTACGATTTTCTCGAAACTTGAAAAATGTAGATACTTGGTTTTGGCAGAAGACAGCCGTATAGTACAACGGTAAGAGCACATCCCGAGGCTGTGTTAACTTAGGTTGTAATCTTGGGTGAGACATTATATTTTTTTTTAAATTTAGAAATTAAAATTTGAAAATATTAAATATAAGTGAAAATTTGGGGCAAAAGATCGATTCGTTTTTGCATAATTTGATATTTTTTATTTGTTTTCCTCAACTCATCGACTTTTTCTGTTTATGTATTTAAAACCTAGATAAATTTTGTGTTTATGTTATGTAAAACCCAATGCTTTTTGTGCCCCTCACGTTCGTTTACATTCACATATTTTTGAGAAAAAAAATTATCTACTCTTTAGTTCATTTTGAAAATGAGTTTAATTCTTTTTTTTATTGTTTGACCTTCTTCCCTTAAAAATTTTTTCTACGTGCCTGGACTTGTGGGACCCATCAAAACAGCTTTAGGATAACATTCTTGGGGTTGAATTGTGTGAACTCTTCTTTTATTTCTGGCTTTCTTTTGGTTGGGAGTTACGATTCTAATTACAAACGGAAAAATGCATATTATGAAAAATAACTGTTGTTTCGTATAGGAAATGAGGACAACGATTGAAATATTTTTTGTTCGATAAAATGAAAAAAAAAATCTGTCACTCGGAATTGCTTAAATCTTCATGCTGGAACGATGCAAATTTGAAGCTAGAGGAAGTGAGACTGAGACTGAGCCAATCTAAAATATTCGACTTGAAGGGAGCGATTAAAATGATTTTTTGGGTCTTTTTAAGAAGCTGAATTTATTAAGATCTTTTTTATTGAAAGTTAAGAATAATAAAAATCTAGTTGGGTTTTTTTCTTTTCTTCAAAACTTTAAAGTGTCCTGTGTTTATTGATTCACTTTTTATTTTGTTCATATTACTCTTCAACTTTTGGTTTAAAGCACCAATAATGGCAATTAAAAACAACAACAACAAGATAAGCAAAATAGTAGCCTGGGGTTTTATACACGCATCGGGGGGGGGTTCTTTCTGTTGTGCAGGTAAACTGGAAGCAGCACTTACTGTTGAATAAATAGGAATTTCCTGAAGGTAAAGAAGAATGAATTGTTATTATTGTATACTTTTTAGGCACCTTTTAAAAGTTGGAGGGAGTACTTTTAATGTCATTACATGAAAATATATTTTTCAAATTATACAGGCAAAAAATTTCCCATCCCTCCTTTAAGTACCGCTCTTGATAGAAAAATTAAGGCGCCCTGCCTTGAAAAGAGACTTTCCTATCAAAAGTTACGTTTTTAACCCTTGGTTCACACATATCCGGTTTTTTTTCTCACGCAAAACGGCTCACGTATAACGGATGCAGCAATAACGCAGAACTGTCCATATCAAATCGGTCCGGTGTACCCGTTTTAACGCAAATATGGGATTGAGCAAAAAGCAGGAAAAACTATTAGCTCTATATTTACTCAAGAAGAGAAGTCAAGTATTACTTTTTGGCATTGATCTTTATGCTCTTTCCAAATATGCTTTTTCCTTTTTTTATGCTCTTTCCAAATATAAAAATAGTTTTTGTCAAAAATGTATTTTACCCCACCCCTAGCCTATATACCGATTCAGGGTATATATGCACACGTGCGGGGGTGGAGGTATAGTTTAAATGTTACCCGCATTTACAACATAAATAAAACACGCCACCCCCCCCTAATGAAAAAATATATACCCTGAATTGGTATATACAGGGGTGGAGGTGAAAATCATGTCCAACAAAAATTATTTTTATGTTTGAAAAGAGCATAAAAAAGGCATTTAATGTTATATTCACTTTATTCATAAGTCAATAATATGATTTAGTAAAAATTTACCTAATTTGCTTGTACTTCATTTAAGCCAAAGATCTATTTTGCAAGGTTTAAATTTGGTAAAATTCTACTTTAGCTACTTTTGGATATCCTGGAAAGGGGTTAGGGTAGGGAAATGGAACTTTCAGGGATGAATCAACAGGCTAAAGGATGACCTGGGAAGGTATTTTGAAGTACCTACCTCTACTCCTTCTCCCTCTAGAGGGTCCTGACCTTTGATGAGCTTTAAAAATATGTGTGTTATAAAAGTGAAACCTTGCAAAATAGATCTTCAGCTTAAATGAAGTACAACAAAATTGTTTTCAGCTTCACAATTTTGCTCAATCCCAACTTATAAGGTCTTAAAGACATGCAAATACATTTCCTAAATTTGGAAAAAAAACATTGGCAATGTCAGAATTCTCTTTCAAAGTGGGTCTATCCAATTTTTTTTTTTTTTTGTGGGGATGGGATCATTTTTATGCTACTCCATGTTCAAAAACTACATTTTAAGTATTATTTTCCGGCACTCTTAAAGGGAGGAATGTTATCTGAAGGTAGTCATACTTTCTACCTGTCTATACTTCATCTTATAATTTTTATCTTTATTTTTTTTTTTTTAATTTGTGATTATTTATTGACAACAAACCCACATTTGTCAAAAATATAAAAATGACAAATGCACATAAAAAATGGCAACAACCACAGCTAGCTCACCATTGAATCTTGTTTTGCCACTAACTTATGAAAGAAGATCATTATTACTCAAACTATTAAAATACAATCAGATAGTTTCCAAATTTTTCCTCAGGTTTCACGGTTAGTTCAACAATCTCAGTTTGATGTTAATTGAAGGTATTAACACTTTATACCTTTCTATTCTTAATAATATAATTTTGATACTTATTTTTTTTTTTTGAATTTGTGTTTACTTATGTAAACAAAAAAAGAAATTTAAAAAAAATTAAAAAATTAAAAAAAAAACTAAAAAATTTCAAAACACACATCAAGATAACCCTTTAATCTTTTTTTGTCTCTAACTTATGAAAGAAGATCAGTATTACTTAAACTGCTAAAATAAAATCTGATAGTTTCCACACTTTTCCTCAGGGTTAATAGTTAGTTCAACAATCTCAATTTGATGGTACCTGAAGGTTGCCATAGTTACTACTTGAATATACTTCAGCTTAGAATTTTGATCTTGATTTTTTTTTTAATTTGTGCTTATTTATTGACAACAAACACACATTTGCCAAAAATATCAAAATGACAAATAAAAATAAAAAATGTCAAAATTCCCTGCTAGTTCACCATTAAATCTTGTTTTGACTCAAATTTATGAAGGAAGATTATTCTAGCTTAAACTGCTAAAATAAAATTATATACTTTCTACATTTTTCCTCAGGCTTCATGGTTAGTTCAACTATCTCAATTTGATGTAAAATTTGTCTTCAAATAAAATAAATTGATTTAAACTTGACTTTTTTCATTTTTCTTTTTCGATTGAATTTCCATCCAACCAAATAAAAATTCAAAAAGTATTGCAGGCTACTTGAAAAACAAATTAGTAGGAGTGATTGGATCCACCAGTAAACCCTCTGTTGTAACAGCCATTGTCTATCCCTTCTCCACCGCAAATTCGGTTAATAGTAAATTTAGCATAAAAAAATAAAATTGAATATTAATCAAGCAAAACAAATTTCAGAAATGTCCAATCAAAGTCACTGTTGTGCTTATGAAGTATTTAAGGATTTTGACTAGACCTTCTTTTTCAGGCATCTTCTATTGATCGAAGATTGTGGGTCCGTGACATTTTACGAAATAAAAATACTTCAGGAAGTTTTGCAAATCTACTGGCACTGCTAGAAAAAAAGACAAAGAATGGTACTTTCAGTATATGAGGATGTCACCTTGCCAATTTCAAGAAATCCTGACCTTACTTTATGATAAAATTCAAAAGCAACATACGAATTGGAGAGAACCCATCTAACCTCATGTTAGAGAGGCGATTAAACTAAGAAACTTGCCAACAGGCTAGTCAAAAAGATCTTTGTCTTATCAATACCTAGTAAACAGTTCGAAAGTCACAAACATAAGAGCTGAAACTAAAAAAGATATTTGAGACGTTTTAAAGGATAAATATATGAAGCCACAGAAACAAGAAGATTTTTAAACTGCTGGCAAAAAATTTGAGGGTCACTGGACTTTCCCTAACTATATTGGCGCGACAGACGGCAAGAATATTGGAATTCAAGGCCCTAAGAATAGTAGTTCTCAGTACTAAAACTGCAAAAGTTCTACAGCATCGTTCTCATGGCTGTCGTGGATGCAGACTATAAATTTATGCTAATAGATGTTGGATCAGAAGGCAGCTCAGGAGATTCTGGTGTATTTACAAGATCAACTTTTGGAAGGTCAATTATAAATGAGACAATTGACACACCACATCCACAACCAATTGCCAATGGGATAGTGATGCCTTATGTTTTTGTAGCTGGCGAGGCTTTTTCTCTGAGAAAAAATATTATGAGACCCTATCCTGGTGGACTAAGCATAGCAGACAGACAGAAAAGAGTTTACAACTATAGCTTATCCAGGGCAAGACTTGTGGTAGAAAATGCTTTTGGTATTCTGGCTGCCAGATGGCGGATTTTTTATGCAGCAATTGACAGCAAACTTGAAACGGTTGACTCAATTACAAAGGCATGCTGCTGTTTGCACAATTTTTTAATGGCAAGAGGCTCGGATTATTGTCCCAGAATTTTCGATGACACTACAAGCAGTAATGGAAGAATAATTGATGGGACGTGGAGGCATGCAGTGCAATCTACTTGGGGGCAAACACTCAACCCCTAGGGTTCAAACTATTCTAGCAGTGCAGCAATTGTTATTCGCAATAATTTTTCCGAATTTTTTTATTCAAATGAAGGTGCTTTACTTTTGAAAAACGAGTATTTATTCCAATAGAGTAACAGCTTTTCTTGTCTTTTATCTAAATTATCTAATTTAAGAAAGTTCTTATAAGAAAGCTATAACAAAAATTGAAAAGAAATAAGGTATTGAAATTTAATGGAATAAATTTCTAACTTTCGTCTCTCATTTGGCTACGGGATACTCAATAAACCAATTGCTGAATCTTAGATTTGAGGACAGTTTTATCGGCCCGATTAAGAATCTTCAGATCACCAACAAGACTTGTGCAAAATGCCTTGTCGCAATCAACATATTCTCTGATTGCATTTATCAGTTCCTCCTCAAGCAGTGTAGTTTTATTGGATACTTTCCATTTTTTTGAAGGAGGCTGTAAAGTCTCGGGACTTGATGCTAGTATTCAGACACTTAAGGCTTGGAGGTCCAGTTGAGAGTGGAGTTGAAGTTGAAGGCAGTGTTTGGTAAGTTGAAGTACCCGATGAATCATTGAAACCAGACAGGACGACTTCTACGATCACATCTTGTGTTTCTATCTCAACCTAAATTATGTAAAAAATGTAAATTATATAATACATTTTGTAAGAGGCTTGCGCCAATATTTTTACATTTAATAATTATTATTATTATTATTATTCAAAATTTGATCTACCAAGGGATATTTCAGAATTTCATGAGACCTACATCAACAAAATTTTCAAACAGTTCATGGTAACAAACTGTAAGTAAGGAGTGACCCGGCTCAACGGTAACCAAAACTGTAGAAAACGAAATTTTGATACCAATAGATACATCAAAACAGTCAGATTTTAATGCTGATTTAAAATATATAAGTTTCGTCAAGTTTAGTGATACCTACAAAAAGTAAAGCGGCTGAGAAAACTTTGCTGATTTTAATAAAAAGGGGAAAAGACCCCCTAAAAGTTATAGAACATTAATGAAAATCACACCATCATATTCAGCGTATCAGAGAACCCTACCACGGAGGTTTTAAGCTCCTATCTACAAAAATGTGGAATTATGCATTTTTTGCCAGAAGAAAGACCATGGATGCATGCTTGTTTGTTTGTATTTTTTTTTCCAGGGGTGATCGTATCGACCCAGTGCTTCTAGAATATCGTGGGAGGGCTCATTCGAACGGAAATTAAAAGCTATAAGGGCCTTTTTAAGTGACCAAAAAAATATAGGGCAACTCGGCCCCATTCTGACGCTCATTTTTTCCCCAAAGTCTCCCGATCAAAATTTGGAGATAGCTATTTTGTTCAACATGGTCGAAAATATGATAACTACGTCTTTTAGAATGACTTAATCCCCCAGAGTCCCCGGGGGGAGGGATGAAAGGTATCAACTTTACCCAATGTTAACATATAGTATTGATTATTGAGAAGTATACGGACACTTTCAGGGGGGTTTTTTTGTGGTAGTGGGGGTGGTTCGGGGGTTATGTGGGAGGATCTTACCATAAAGGAAGATTTCATGGGAGAAGGGACATTGCTATGAAGGGGGTGCCGGATTTCCCAGCATTATTTAAATAAAGATCAGAAATTATACATAAAAAAACAAGTATTTTAACTGAAAGTAAGGAGCAACATCAAAACTTAAAACGACAGAAAACATTACGTATATGATTGGGTTCATTCCCTAGTCAATACCTCGCTCTTTAAGCCAAAGATTATTTAGTACTTTCATAAGAGCTATTTATTCTAATTAACGGCATTTGTGATTAATGGGCCATTTTTAAAGAATTGGAACAAAATTCGAACTTTAGATTAAAGAGCAAGGTATTGACTAGGGGGCGACCCTCTCATATACGCATCAAAAATCTAAGAATAAAGAGGTTCGTTACGTAAGTTCATTCGTAATTTACATATATTTATTACTAATTAAAATGCTAGTAAATAAAAGTAAACAGGTTTCAAGAAAGCCATTTAACCAAATAAAAGTAAAATTAATATTCAATTTTTTTTTTAATTATTCATGTACGGTGAGCCAAAATCAAACCTGCATTAATTCAAAAACGTTCAAAATTAAATTAGAAAAAAACAAGTTATTTTAACTGAAAGTAAGGAACAACGTTAAAACTTAAAACGAACAGAACTTAGGCCTTATATGAAATGAGCTGTCCGCTTAACACTCCCGCACAAATTACTATAAAGCGTTAATTTCTCATTCATCGGGTTTTTTCAAAAAAGAAAACATTTATATTAAAGTGCTAGGTTCTGAGGATGGGCCAGCCACATTGACTTGTTTTTTTAAATTTAATCAAGAGAATGACCATTTTTTTATTGAAGAACTTTACTTTAAACTAACCAACTTTTTGGACTTCTTGACAAATAGGAAGGAAGACTCCCCACCATCTTTGAGTACAAGCATTAGTATGTGTGTGGGGCATGATTGGCTGATGGATCACAAAACTTGCAACCTTTGCTAATTTAATATTTGACTAAGTATACTAAAATATTGCCCGGCCAATCAGCAATATGAGATACTTACATTTAGATACTTACTTCTGCAAAATTTGACTCTGTCTGTCTATCTGCCATGTGATCTTTGAGGAACAGAAGGCTCTGAAACCACTTCCAAGGCTTCTTGTCTCTTCCTCCCTGAGACCCACTCTTGGACATTTGGGCCTTTTTCTCCCTTTTGAAGCCATCTCGAAGGGATCTCGGCTGTTTTTGACAGTCTTCAACTGAAAGAAAACTGGATGAAATTTTTATTTACATACTCTTTTCATAAAAATTAGTTTTAGAAGACATGAGGACTTTATAAATATCACAAAACTAGGAAAATGTAGTTGATCTCAAGTTGGGGTCATTTAATAAAATGATGAAATTAGTTGGGTTATTTTGAACTTTTTGTTGAAGTCTACTAACTTTAATTAAAACAGTTATGAAAACACCATTTTCCCCTCACGCTAGTTTAATAGATCCAATCTTCTTCATCATTTTTACATCATCAAATTTTATTCTGCAATTGGACGAGGAATCCCTACTATATGTCAGTAGGGAAACTCTGCTTGTAAGCCTTACCCAGTCATTTTCTTTGTGATGTGCTCACTAACTAGATGATGAGAATATTCTATGAGGTAAAATATAATTTACATTTCAACAAATAAGTGGCCAAGAACACAGATCTGATCAAGAGAGAATACTCAGTGTGAATATAGAAGCCTGGAACCTATATGTGACTACAAATTAATACAGGTCTTATTTTAGATGTCAAGTACAAGCAAAAAAAGTTAATATATACGATTTATTCAAAAAGACTTTAAAATAGACAGTTTGGTATAGTTACCAAAACAGATTCACTACTCCTCTTTTATGAGAGGGTTGGCTGCGTTGTTTAGGATTATATCCTAATTTATTTAAAAAAAACCTAAGCTAATGTGCTCAAAAGGACCTAAAGCTTTTGTTGGCTATGAGATGCTACTTCAATCATTGATACATGGACATATTAGGCACCCCTGCAGTATATGGTGTAAATTTATCAAAATACAAATGGAATTTGATCTAAAAGGTAGCTAATTACTTTGTTTACTCTCTTGCAACCACTGCATGGTGACATGATGGTGACAGGGAACAATGAAAAATTGATCAATTTGGAATACAGGACTAGAATAAAATAGATAAGAAATACACATTCTGTTCAATTGAAAATTTAATGTTCTGTCCAAATGCAATTATCAATTACTCTGAATATTCATTCCTCTGATCCTATAAATCAAAATTTTCAAGGACACAAACCTGTAGTAGAGCTGCCCACTGTAAACAGAACCAATTTTTTTACTCAATATTGTTCATCCAATTGAGCTGCAAAGTTGTACAGATACTTTACAGTAGTAGCAGAATATGAACAAATCACTTCTCACTGTATATCCTGGTTCTATTGGCCAATACACCTGCACCATATGGTACATGGGCAGCTCTATAACAGGTTTACCAAGGAGCTTACACTACAAACGTCAAGTGAGCAAAAAACTAAACTGGAGCTAGGTTTTTTTAAATTCAAGAATCTGTAAAGATAAAGGTGCAGACTAGTTCCCCCTGACAAAAACAACTTACTTTTAACTGTAAATTATTCAGTCCATTGGGCTGTAAAGTTGCATAGATACTTTTCAGTAGAAGCAGAATACAAATGACTCACTTTTACTGTTTATCCTAGTTGTGTTGGAGAGTCTCTGCTTCCTCCCACTAGAGGGGGAACAGTAAAGGTTCAGATTAGCTACCCTTGATAAAAACAACCTATTTCTTACTGTATATTATCCAGTAAAATAGGCAGTAAAGTTGCACAGATACTGTCCAGTAGATGCACAACAAAAATAGATTGATAAAGGTGCAGAATGGCTACCCCTGTAGTGTAGGGTGCAGAGGCTCTACCAATAGAATCAGGATATACAGTAGGAACTGATTTGTTTAAATTATGCTTATGGTGGACAATATCAGGGTATTTATTTAGCCTTGTGACACCGCATAATGAGACAAGTTAAAAAACAATTATCTCCACCACAAAGAAAAATCTCCCAAAACGGTTATCCCCGTGGATAATATAAGAATTAGGATCATTATTTATATTTTAAAGTTAGAATTGTTTTCTTAACATGTCTCCTTATAAGGTGTCACAAGGCTAAACAAATACCGATATTTGGAAACTTTTTCTCTTTTGAGGATTTTTAGAGGAAAGACTTGATAAAGGTTCTCCCCTTGGATAATATAAGAACTAGGATCATTATACATATTTTAAAGTAAGAATTGTTTTCTTAACATGTCTCCTTATGAGGTGTCACAAGGCTAAACAAATACCCAAATCACCTATTGTATATCCTGATTCTATTGGTAGAGCCTCTGTACCCTACGCTACAGGGATGCCTAATCTGCACCTTTACTGGGGGAAATAATCTGCACTAATTCACCAAAAAGTCTAGCTAGGCTTGCCTAGTAAAATTTTCCTTCTTTCCTTTTAGACCATCTTCCTCTGCTACTTTTCCGCAAGCTTTAGTCAACAAATGACGCTTACAGTGGTCACTATGTTTTTTTTCATATATAATTGGCCTTCCTCTTACTGCTAAGATAAGTTTCTCAGTGAATTCCATATTTGAAAATTTGTATCTTTGCCGTTTGCGTGTTTGCGGATGAGTTGAATTATTTTAATGAATGCGTCAAGTCGTCATAACGCAGAAATGGGCATCGGACAACGCATGGAACTTGACGGGTCGCGCAAAAATGCGCGGTTTTGCGTCAAATCACATCTGTGTGAACCTAGGGTAAGAGTTGGACATTACGAAATTTTTGGGTCTGGTGGCAACCCTGCAGATTGTTGGAAATTGGAAACACTGATTGATAATTAAATGTTGACAGCCTCAACTAAGGAAGCGGAAACGGGTATAATTAACAAGGATAATCGTTTCTAATCTCTCGTATGTAAGTTGAAAATGTATTATTCTATGTTGGGAAAGTTTTGCATTTCTTGGGGAAGAATTTGCTTTTCTTGGAAGGGAAAGATGGGTATATAGGTAGTAGAATAGGGTTTTGGCGTAAAGGCTGAGCCTAGTATATTTGGGGCCACTAAGGTTGAAAGCAGGCTACGCAAGCAATTCGGTAAATTTTTTGCAGTTCATATTTTTGACTTACGGATAAAATAAACATACCGCTCGATGTCTTTTGTTATGCTCTTTCCAAATATATTAATCATTTTTGTCTTAAATGAATTTTACCCCCACCCCTCTATATACCAATTCAGGTTGTGTATTTGCACATTAGGGGGGTGGGGGTAAATTTTGTTTCTGATGTAAATGAGAGGTAAGTTTATACTTTACCCATCTCCCCCCCTAAAGTACAAATATACACCCTGATTTGGTATATATAGGGGTAGGGGTAAAATTAATTTCTGGCAAAACTGATTATTATATTTGGAAAGATAGGCTAATTAAAAAAGGCAGTAAATATCTACCAAATCATATTATTGACTTACACATAAAGTGAATATACCACTCAATGCCTTTTTTATGGTGATTACGAATATAATAATCATTTCTATCGGAAATGAATTTCAGCCCCCTGCCCTATGTATGCCAATTCAGGGTATATATTTCTACATTAGGGGGGGGGTAAAGTTTAAACTTACCTCCCATTTACATCAGAAACATAATTTACCAAACCCTAATTTGGTAAATTAGGTAAAATATATACCCTGAATTGGCATATATAGGGGGGGGCTGAAATTCATTTCCGATAGAAATGATTATTATATTTGTAATCAGCATATAAAAAGGCATTGCGTGGTATATTTACTTTATGCATAAGTCAATAATATGATTTGGTAGATATTTACCAAAAAGGCATTGAGGTAAATTTTTACCAAATCATATTATTGAGTAACAAACTAAAGTGAATATACCATTTGACACCATTTTTTTATGCTCTTTAAAAATATAATAATCATTTTTGTTGGAAATGAATTTTAGCCCCCCCCCCCCCAACCTAACCCCCTCCCCAAATGTGCAAACATATATCCTGAATTGACATAAATAGGGGAGGGGGACAAAAATTTATTTCTGACAAATATGATTATTATATTTGTAATCAGCATAAAAAAGGCATCAAATGGCATATTCACTTTATTTGTAAGTCAATAATATGATTTGGTAAAAATTTACCAGCATTGAGTGGTATGTTTACTTAGGGTAAAAGACCAGTATCCGGATGAGCAAAATTATGTAAAACTAAAACCCTCACATCTTGTTACCAAAGAGAAATTGAGAAGAATTGTATATATCAATGAATAGCTATGAATCTAACCTATGTATTGATATAGCTATTACTAATATTATTTTTGGTTAATCGAATGAAATTATTAGTTTATTGACTTACCTCCAAGAACCTCTTTGGAAATACCAATTATCCTATTTTGATGTATATGTCCTTTCAGTGTTTTAGGTTATTTTACATATTAACAGAAAGCTGATTGTCTGCTGATTCTAAAAATATAACTTATTTCTTTATATTGGCTCTAAATCACAAATATTATATATAATTTTTCCTTTTCAATTGCATGTCCAAGCAGACCACGTTTCAAATTTATGACAACAAATTCCTCCCACTGGGATGAACCAAGAAGGTGGTTATCTCTTTTTACCCCCTGAGCAGGTGGCTGACTTAAGACCGCCCTAAAGACAAATAAGAATTGTCTACCTGATCTGTAACTGTAATAAGTACAGCCAGTCAGGGATGCCAAATGGACACTTTTAGTGGCTTTTGGACACTTTTTCTCTCTGAGGGACACCGGGACACTATTGGGTAAAAAAAGGCAGCTTTTTGAAAAAAGGACACTTTTTGTAGATTTTTCCAAATCAAAAACCAAATGTCTTTATTTTTTCCTTTTTTTCATTAATACAACTGCTTTTAATTTTAACTGTACTTTTAAGCTTTGGTAACGGCTTGGGGATTTTTCTTAGATGTTTTGGCACCCTGCACAAACACCATTTATCAACCAAATAGGAATAGGACTTAAAGTCTTAACCAAGGTATGCTAGAACTATTGAATCCATTTTTTTCTTCTATCTTACGGTTGAAGTTTGTCATCAAGTCTGATGATTTTTGGATATTGTTTTTACTATCTAGCATTGTCATATTCTAAATCAATGGCATTTCTATTGTATAAGAGCTGTTGTATTTTGTAATAAATGTAATTTATATAATCTTTGCTTGATACCTTTTTGTATCAGATACCGTTTTTGTATGGGTTTCGAATTAGATATCTGAGGGCATGCTTTTAACCACTGACAACTAGCACAAAGCATCATCATAGACTGTATAGTAATATTACCATAGTTTTTCTTGGAAATATTAGCCTGGGAGCTTTCTGGTAGTTGAACCGGTTGGATAACTACAAGTAGTATATCTTACTATTCAGCTTCCTTGTATGATTTTTGTTAGAACCTACCGGAAAATCGAGTATATACTTTACAGTTGTTGAGTTATGGATTATAAGTAAAGCTTGAATGTTTTAGTAATTAAGTATGGAAGTCCTATGGAAATAATTAACCCCCTAAGTTATAAAGTATTTACAAAAAATATTTATTACTTAAGGAAAACTTTGGAGGAATAGGCCTACTTATATTTAAGTAAGACTTTCCTAGAGTACTTGGGACTTAAAAGTTGGTAAAAATAAAAATAGTTATCACAACAATGTGAAACATAACATGGGAAGGTGCTATCTAGCTACTATGTCTACCTGGTTCTTATTTCTGGGGCTTATGAAATTTATACATGACATGAGCAGTCTATAGACTACCTAGTCGACCCAAATTTTGACAATAAGTATTTTACTTTAGTTTTAGGTATTAATCGCCCTTTCAATCAGAATAAGGAGTTTGTTTATATATGTCACCCTTGTCACTAAGATGACTTTCATAAGATCTGCATGAAATGTGGGTAGGTCCCTAAAATTGGCATACACTGTTTCTTTTATTAAATGTCCTTAATAGGGGGTTGGTTTTCGCCCGTGAAATCTCTGTATCTTCTTATTTCACCATTCATTATCAAAATAAAAGTGTTTGTCAAAACATAGATTAAATCAATAACATTTATTAAATAGATTTTGTTTATTTTATTTATTGTGGTAGGTCGGATTGAAAAAACCCTGATTATTTTATAACAATATTAGCTTAAAAGGATTCGAACCCAAATAGGAGCTGATTAAAGTATAGTGTAAGGATGAGGAGATATATTTTCTTTTGACATTCATTTTAGAGATGGTTCTTATCCATACAGATGAATTTAGTATGACATTTTGCAGGAGACTTGTTTTTGTAAGGTGTCTTTATTGACTTTTCTGAGGTTCAGTTGCTTGTATGTTGTCATTGTCATTACCTAATTAAAAAAGAAAGAAAAATACAATAAAGATGCTGTGTTAGAAAACAAATTTCCTTAAAGTTGTGACCTATCTATATCATTTTTTCAAACCAGAAAATATTAGTATCTGTGTACCCCACAAATGAATGAATTTTTCATTTTCAAAGTGTAAACTTTCTTGGAACTGAAGATCGGCAATGGAGAGTTTTGGGAAAGACAAACAAAATTATGTTTACCACACAACTATCTTTAATACAGTTGATCAATATGAATTTAGAAATGACAATAAACTTGTCTTTCACGTTGGTATGTGTCTGATCTATATCTTCTTTTCTTGTCTCGCCCATGTATTTTTTAGATTGTGTTCTTCTTCCTCTCTTTTGAGGATATATTCTTCAAATTTGTGTGGGGGAGTCGACTGAGTACTTCAACTGATGAAACATGGAAGCAAACATCCTCTTTGATGTCACTTCTGTTAAGCAAGGTAATTAGCATTATTTGGGGTTCCATTAATTTGATGCTTATTTTTGCTACTTATGTGTTTTTTTCTTGTTTTAAAATTTGCTGTTTTAAAATGAGGGGAGAATAAATAATTAACAAGTATTTATTAAGTTCTGAGAGCAGCTGTGTATGCCTACCGTGAAATCTCAATTGTCCTGAAATTCTCAAAATTCTGAAGTTCTTGATTTGCAAGGATTTCAGAGAATTGCAAATATTAAATGCTTCAGACAAACTTAGATATTCATTGTCTATCGTCAAATATCAGAATTTAAATATTAAACATCAAGCTTTACATATGTAAAGATTGCAAAATGAATATGTTTACTTGTTTGGCAGAGACGGATGTTTAACTGGGATGTTCAATTTTGGTATATGAATGCTTAGTATGTTTAACTTTTTATGATTTTCAACTTTGATACAGGTTTACGACATCAATCTGATATTCAGAACAATTCCTTTCTTCTTTCGGATTTGTAATGAATTGTACTCGGTATGAATTGTCAGTATTTATCAAGTGGGAAGAGGGATCCAGGCTTAAATATCACACTCCAGAGCGTAATATTGATAAAACATGCAATAATTATGGAAAAAAATAAATTTAGTGTGTAAGATGTTTTTAAAGCTAACATTGTCGAAATTGCAGAATTATTGTAAGAAGATAAATACATTCGCCTAGAGGTATTGCCCCTTAATAATTTTACAGGATGATACCTCTAAAATATATATTTTTAAGGGATAGTCAAGAATCATCAAGAGTAATCCCTCGCCCAACCTTCTCCGCTCTTTATTTTCAAGTTTCAAGGTGTAGTAGATAATAATAAATAGAACCTTAACAAAGCATAATCTGCTTTGTGTTTTTGTCAAGTATCACTAAACTGATACACCCAGGATTTTTTCAGAATTGCTGCACGTGAAATATATTATATACCTATATTGGCTATATATATATGAAATATTATTATGTATGCACTAAAATTATATAAATAACTAGCAGTAAAACATAGCATGATTTGTTTTCTTACCATGTAAAATTATCTCTGTCTCTGCCTTATTAGAAAATAGTATATACTATCATCACTGAAAACAAAAGAAATTGCTTGTTTTGGCTTCCTTGATTGAGAAAATTGTGTGTTTCTTACGTGTTTTTAACGCAACTTTGACAATAAAATAAAATACACAAAATTACCTGTTTGATTTGTTTCTTATATTCTAAACTATCAGAATATATATTTTAAGAGAAGGGGGTATTCACGAGAGGCTGAAATTGCAGCAATGATTTTAAAGAAAGCATAAATGTTAAACATTATGTCTAGTACCTCTTCTTAGAGTCTCTCAAATGCCTCTCATGGCAACACTTTGTTATCTCTCTTATAACAAAATCTCGTTTATCAAGTGTTACCCCTCTCCCAAACTCCACCGCTCTTTATTTTCAAATAACAAGGTACAGTAGTTAATAATAGTCCCCTAATAAAGCATCATCTACATTTAATAGCGAAAATCCTCTCTGTAAGGGAGGATTGGCGGTTCAAATCCATCTTGTGTAATATTAATTTGTTTATTGTTTTAATTAACTTGTTTATTAATTTGTTTATTGTAGTTTGTACTTTTTTCAAAGCTGAATTTTTTATTTAAAAGAAACTAAAAAATGACAGATATGCCCTCTGCTTATGGCTCTTTCCATTTTAATTTAACCTGTGCTTTACAATTTTTTTTAAATTTGGAGTTACCTTTTGCAGTTTGTTAAAAATGGGACTGGGAATCTAAATGGCCCCTGCTTCATGCCATTTCCTTAATACTTTAAACTGCTTTGCAATTCTCCTAAATTTGGATTCGCCTTTTTAATTTGTTAAAAAGGGGATAGGGGTTCTAAATATAAAAATTGTTTTTCTTGCCACAATGTTGAAATAGCTAAATTAAAGAGTCAATCACCCAAATAGCTACCTGAGGCTGTTGGAAGAATATTCCTCCCGAGTTTTGCCCTAAACCTTTTTGATTCTATGAAGGCTGAGCATATGAGGTTTTGGCGCACATTTGTCTCCAAACTTTTTGTTTTTGTTTGTTTTATTTATTATTGGCAAGAGTTTGTTTTCGCTTTACTTATAGTTATTTATCGTATATTGTTAAATTTTGCTATGATGAATACAAATACAGTCTGGCAATCTTGCAAGATATTTTTGTTTCTTTTTTTTTTTTAACATTTTATTTATGACTAATTTTTTTTATAACCTTTTTAGGAATTTTTATTTTAAAAAGGAAAAATTTTTTTTTTTAAGCTTTTTACACATCACTAAATTTTTGTTCCAAAATCTCTAAGTAAATTAGATTTAAAATTTCTCTAGAGCTTAAAGAAGCACTACCAAATGATGATGAAAATGTCTTTGGAAGTACAGATCCTTTTGTGTTACCGAAAGAAGAAGTTTCGCAAGAGAAGACTTTTTCTACAGACGCATCTGCCAATCTTGGACCTTATTGCCACCCTCTGAAATTGGAGCCAAATATTAATGTGGATGGTGGTATGTTTTTTTTTGTATTTTCTTGTACATTTGTGTGTTAAGATAAAATTAAAAATTTCCAACTCCTTGGGAAGAGGTAGTACCAATTCAAATATACCTTTAATAGATTGTCTAAAAGCTAGAAGACTGGAAAACATAAATTTCTCTAAACTCATCCAATATTTTGAAAAAGAGTTATAGTAATCTGTTGTTGTATTGCATACAGATGCAAAGATGTAAATTATACCAGGAATAATAATGGTATAGATCTGCCTTACTCGGCCTTTTGATTGCATTGTCGGCAAGCATAATATTGATATTATCATAATGTTATTTTAGCAGTCATTTATTTTGTCAAATTTACAATTATATTTTGAATCAATTTAGTTTGTTGTATTGATCAAAGCTAACCAAAGTGCATTAGTTATAGAATTAACAGCAAGGAGAAGATGCAGAAGCAAATCAAAATACAAAATGGGTGCAACGAAACCAAAAAATAAGAATTCCTGGGACTCGTGGTTCTAATCATCCATTTCACTGCTCCATTAGCAATGAAAAATAACTAAAAGAAAACTCATCTGGTTTCATGCTCTTTTTCCGAATTTTTCCTAAAAATGTTAGAAGAAATTGCTGTTAAAAAAAATAATATATAAATGACATCAATTGAATCTGCTTTGAATATCTCTTTTTTTTCTTTGCTTTGTATATTTTTCTAAATATCATTTAAATGTTGCCAACTAAAGCTACTTGGAGAGTGAGGACTCTAGACAGAATTTAAAAGTCTTATTAGGGGCTTTAGATAAATAAGATAATAAGACAACAGCCATATCAATGTTTCAAGCTCTCTTGAAATTACTAAAAAAATATATATTTATAGATTGCCTTTTACTGTTAATACAAACATCAATAACTGTTGTTAATCCTGAATGCGAATTCTTAGATGGGTTTCAAGATCAATCGTACTGGATCACTATTTACAAAAACATTGCTTAGTTAAATTTACCTATACAAAGTCTCTGATCAAGGCAGTATCTAGGGGGGTTACCGGGTTCGAATCTACCTATACTCAGGCTCTGATCGAGGCCGTATCCTGGGGGTTCGGGTTCCTTAGTAGGGCAGATAACCCTCATGCCTTCTCAAGATCAGAACACAATTTGTTTTTTACTGAAAAAAAAAAAAAAACAAATGACCGTGGATTGTCAGTTTTATTGACAGATATATATATGTATATATATATATATATATATATATATATATATATATATATATATATATATATATATATATATATATATATATATATATATATATATATATATATATATATATATATATATATATATATATATATTTATTCCTTAAGGTTTGGATAATTTTTATTTATGAAAGTAAGAAAAGTAAAAACATTTCAAACGTATTTGGTTTTCAGTAAAGTGCAAGTTGTGTTCTGGTTATGGGCGTAGGGAGGGGGGCTTGGGGGCACCTGCCCCCCCCCCCCTAGACCTTCAAATTTACATTAGATATGGCTGAAAAAGCAGATGGTTGGAAAAGCAGTTGATAAAAGGCCCCCCGTCACAATATCGACTGCCCCCCATCCCCCTAGACGATATGCTGCCTATGCCCATGGTTCTGGTCTTGAGGTTATCAGCCCTACTCATGTTAATTTTTGCTCGTTTTGAATAGGACATGGCTATCTAGTGAGTTTGATACCCCGTTTTAGTTTCACTTATTTACCGATTGTGGTTTATCGTAGTTTTTCGCTTGGAAGACTATTTGACTTTATTCCTGCTCATTCTTGGCTTAATGGAGCTGGTTACTTTACTTCGAAAAACTTATTTTGTGGAAAAAGTTTTTCAAATTAATTTCTATTCGTTTTTTATTGACATAGTCTGTTTCATCGAAGAAATTATATTTTATATCTTTTCATTTTTTTCTATGAGAAGGCACATTATGGGTGGCTATTCGTATGTTGGAGAAACTTTTATATCAATTTTTTAATCCTAACAGAAACAGTATTTTTTAATTTAATTTTATAGCTTCTGAAGTGGACCTGAAAAATAAAACTTAATATCATTCCTATTCCTAATAGATTCTATCTATGCTCTTTGACAACCTGGATACACTTACATTCTTTTTATTTGTTTAAATTGTAAGAGCGAAGTAGTAATAGTAGTATCCCCAAAAGTTTCAACTTAATACCCCCAGTTTTTCTCGATATATTGCTGAGGTGTCTTATTTGCAACCATAAACGCAATGCCTTTTGATTTATTTTAAAGCGAGCATTTAGTTTCAAGCATAATGGACCAGTTGCATAATTGTGGGGGGTTGACATGCCTAATATCCCTAAAGACATAGTTGCAGGACCTATCTACTATGCTGAACAAACTGACTGTCAAAGTTTTCACTGAATGCGTTAGGGAAAGGGATGGGCTTGAGAGAAGGACTTCTTGCCAACCAATCCCTTTTTACTCTTAAAAAGGGCATCAAAACTTTTAATTTTGAATTCAATTAGCTCCTTTAAAAGTTTCAATGATATTTCTGGCTATTCTAGAGGGGTGCTGCATATGATATTGCTTATATGACCTTTTGAAAACCTGCTTGCATACAGTTTCGTCTTTGATTGTAGATCCTAAACGTTCCCTAAAGAGTTTCATCGTAATACCCTTAGTGTCATTAGTTACATTAACTGTAGTGGTAGTGCTGAAAATATACATATAGTGCCTTCTGGCTAGTTCAAAATCCCCCACAACTTAACCTTAAAGGTCTAAATTAATAACATAAGTTGAATGGGGAGGTTGACATCCCCAAAGACATAATTACTGGACCTTTCAAAAATGTGGAACAAAATAGTTCTCTTAAAATTTTGATTGAATGTGTTTTGGGAAATTATAAGATTGTGGGAGGAGGCGGGTTGTTCTCTTTATCACTTTTGACTCTTAAAAAGGGCACTAGATCTTCCAACTTCCAATCGAATGAGCCTCATCCGATCCGAAGTTTATTCGATCATTCCGTTCCATAAGAACCTTAAATGCCTTCAGGGCAAGGGTTGTAAGTTATGCCCTGGGGGCATATAAGGTATGTACAGAAAGGGTGATCGCATGAACTGCATTTTAATTTGCATTTCACTGAAAAGAAAATGACTGTGAATTGTCAGTTTAGCATATATATAATTAAACATTTTCCTTGTTTGCCCGGGGCATAACTTACCACCCTTGCACCTTGGCTCTGAAGGGTTGTGTCCACCTTGAAACCATTGTTATATGCTCTTTGGACTATTGTAAACTAAATGGCTATCTCACAGTTTTGATTGGATGCTTTTGGGGAAAACAGGTTATTAGGGGGGGGGGGTCTAGTTGCCCTACATTAATTGTGACTCTTAAAAGGGAACTAGAACTATACATTTCCGATCAAATGAGCTTCCTCTAAAGTTCAAACAACCACACTTACCATAAACCGCTGATATGCCCCCGGGGTATAACTTACAACCCGGGCCCCCAGACTATGGGGGGTTATGTCAACCCTAAAGGCCTTGCTATGGGATCTTTGGACTGCTTTTGAAAAAATGTTTATCTCGAAATTTTAGTAATATAGAACATAAAAAATATAAATACCTTAATATAAACACCTATTAGCTATAATTTATAAATATCAGCTATTCATCTTATTTTAGAACAAACTTGTCTTGTGTTTTTAAAACAAAAATATCTGTCTTGCGTTCACTTTCCCGTTGAAGACTCAAAAACCATTCTAATCCTTTCAGCCTTAAATAAATTTTAATAAATAAAAAATTATTTAAAGTTAAAGGAATATGTATCATTATATTTATACTAAACTGACAATCCACAGTCATTTTCTTTTCAGTACAATGCAAATTAAAATGCAGTTTATGCGATCACCCTTTCTGTATATACCTTATATGCCCCCAGGGCATAACTTACAACCCTTGCCCTGAAGGCTGTGGGGGAGGGGGGGGGTGTCATCCTTGAAGACATAATATCCCGAACTGTCAATTACGTTTAACAAAATGGCTATCTCCAAATGTCTTTGGTTAAATATTTGGCGTGTTAGGATGGGCTGATCAGCCTCCAATCACTTTTGAATACGGGAATTGCTCCTAGCCCTTTCAATTTCCACTCGACTGAGCTATTTTAGAAATTTCTATGACGACAAATGGCTAGCTCAAAATTTATGTGAGATGCATTTCAGGAGAATACTGAGGTATGTGGGGGGGGGGTATCCACCCTCTGATCACTTTGAATCTTTAAAGGGCGCTAAAACTTCTGATCACCAATCCAATGAGCCCCATCCGTAGTTTATACTATCACCCATTCTTTATATACTATATATGTCCTCAGGGTTTATATTACTACCCTTGCCCTGAGGGCTCGAGAGGAGTTATCATCCTCAAAGATTGAATTTTAGGACGTTTCCTTTACGTTTAACCAAATGGCTATATAAAAATTGTGTTGGGATGTGTTTGGTAAATTGGGGGGCATGGGTGGGGGGAGGGGGGTAGTTTCCCTCTAATCACTTTCGACTGTTAAAAAGGGCACTAGCCCTCTCAATTTCCAATCGAATGAACCTTTTTCAAAGTTTCTACGACAACAAATGGCCATCTCAGAATCTCTATCAGATGCATTTCGGGAAAATGCTGGGCTTGTGCGTGTGGAGGGGGGGGGGAAATCCACCCTCCCATCAATCTGAATCTCATGAAGGGCACGGAACTTATTTTAGCCATTCAATGAGCTCCCTTCAAAGTTTATATAATCGTCCTTTACTTATTAACCTTATATGCTCCCAGGGCATAACTCACCACCTTTGCCTTGAGGGCTGTAGAAGGATCGTTATCCTCAAATGCCTAATTTTCTGACCTTACAACTATTTTGAACAAAATGGCTTTCTCAAAATTTTCATTGGATGGGTGTGGGGAAATCATGGGCGTGGGAGGAGGGCTAGTTGCCATTCTATCACTTTTGATTGTTTTTCCCATAGATTGAGGCTTTTTCGGATTTTCTACGAAAACTCCTATGTTAATAATTGCCCTGTTCTAAAACCAAAAAAAAAAAAATAAATAAATGATTCATTTTGCTAACATCACACTTTACTTATGCCGTGCTTTTGCCCTACCTATGATGTATGTTCACTTATTCTCGTTTTTTTACGTGGCAGGATTAAATTTTACGTTTCATACTCATCGAGATAATGTGGTAGAAATTGAAATACGTGTACGATGCAAGGTCTTGAAGTTTGTAGATTGAAATGTATATATCTACCGGTCATATATGCGGAAGGACGTTTTTGTGGCTAAACTTGATCTTTGAAGGAACAGTTCATACTATAATAGTTCATTTGACAGTTATTTTGTTTTTATCCAAATTATCTTTTAACATTTTGAAAATGTGCTGCGCAGTCAGCTGTTTCTGATACTTCTTCATGGAAAGTTTATTTTGCTTTAGAAGTGAATCAAAAGGCACCGTGTGCATTTTAGTTGCAAATAAGACATTTCAACGAGAAATCAAAAAAGTCTGAGAGTATTGAACTTAAACTTTAAGAGTAGCTACTGTTGCTAATTGTTCTTTCAATTCAATTAACTCAAAAAAGTGTTACTAGATCTAGTTTTAGAAAATATTATTGATACAATAACTTAGGACTGGTAGGTATTAAGTTCAGTTTTCAGGGAAATTTAAGGAGGTGTAAAACCAAATCAAAGGATAGTATGTGTCCAGACTTTCAAAAGGGCATATATAATTGAAAACTGTTGAAAATTTTTCCCCAACATATAAATGGTAAGTCAAACTATGGCAGGGGCCAACCGCAGTCACTAAAATCACTTTTCGTCTTTTTATTTTGGCCTTTCACTTTTTGTCACTTTTATTTTGGGCTGTCATATTTTGTAATTTTTCTTGCAGAGCAAAAAGAAAAAATTACAACCCTTAATGATAGACTCAGAAAATTTGTCTCTTTCCAACATAATAAATGTTAATTTTGTTTTTTAAGATTATTGGCCTATTCTAAATGTGCATCGAAGAAGTGAATATTGTGGAAAATACTATCCGAACCTTAATACACATAAGAATTTGTTTTTAAGCCCCTTTTCGACCCTAAAATTAATCAGTGGTAAAAAGGACGAAAGATACCCTAAAATGTCGAATTTTTTAATTTTTCGCCATCCCTCCCCCCCCCCCCTTGGAATTTAGCTTTCCAGATACGTCAATTTTTTGCTACTGAAAATCTGAAACCAAGTTAAGAGAGAGTTTTATAGATAAAGATAGTTTTTCAAATTGTAGAATAAACTGCTTACCTTCTTCAAAGAGGATTTTTGAGATGGGAGTTGCTGCTCCGGTTTTCTATCTTTTTAGCCAGTTGCCCTGTGACGAAAGTGACGAACAATACGAGTTGTCCTGTGACGAAAATGACGAAGTGACGAAAAATAATTAGATGGCCTATTTAAGTTTTCCTGCCTCAATAAGTTTTTTTCAAGCATCATTATATTCATTTGAATGATTTCAGACTTTTTTCGAAATTTCTGCAAGTCTGTTTTCGTAACTCCCAAACATTGTTTTGTTGGATGTGGCCAACAGTTAGCACTCTTGAATCGGATTCTATTCTGAAGAATATTGGATTTTACTCAGGGAAAGAGTTTGTTTAAGTATATTTTTACTCTCGTTTATTGGGGGCCGGAATTTTCTTGTAACCCATGATGTTTGTGGTTTTGCTGAAGCAATACAATAATGTTATTTTGTTACTTTTCTTTTTGTTTTTTATAGTTAATAATAAAAAAAACAAATTAATTAAATCTTAGAATTTCACCCCTCCCCCCTTATTCACGGCCACACTGGCGGACTCTCGGAGAATTCATATATAAGAACACGCAGTGACGAGGACCAAGGTAGTCCCTGTGATGCGGTTCTGAATGTGGGTGAATAGTTTCTTTTTGTCACTTTCTGGATGGAAATGGCGCCTCAATCAGTTTCCTTGCGCATCTTGTTGCAGCCGACTCCTGCTATGGATTCTTTTTCTTGCTTTTCTTCTTATATAAAACTATCTATGTCTCTTTAAATATTAAAATATAGTACGTATTAGTATTAGTGAAAAATAATTAAATGGCCTATTTAAGTTTTCCTGCTTCAAATAATAAGTGATTTTCAACCATTATTAAATTCAATATTGATAATAAAAAATGTGACTGATTTTTTTTTTTTTTTTTTTGTGAAATACCTCTAGGAAAGAACTGAACCAAATTTAACACAAAAAGAGATAATATTGAGGAGAGGTAGAACTTGCTGAAATGATTTTGAAAAAAATATTAATGTTTAAGAGTATGCCTAACATCTCTACTTGGAGTCTCTAGTATTCATCTTTTGGTTCTAACTTCTTATCTCTCGTTTATAAAACTTGCTGTTATCAACAGTCACCCGTCCCCAAAGCTTGCTCACTTTTTATTTGATAGTTTCAAGATCGGGTAAATACTTATCATACTCCTACTGACCCGTATGCCAATTGTAATAGAAAAGGTTCTCTCCCATGAAGAAGTGTGGGGGGGGGGGGGTTCAAAACTGACCTACTTAAGATTTTTTTTTTTTATTTTATTTAAAACAAAAATCCTTCAAGTTTCATTAAGTTTAAACATATGAGCTAAATTTTTAATTTCATACAGAGTTTGTGTTGCAGTGCGTTGTGAATTTTGTGCTGTATTTTGTTAGAATAGCTGCAATTATTTTTTCCGCCCGTTTGCATTGAAATGTTGTTTAATACCTAAATATCCAAAAATTGATATTGATTTCGTGCATATTATGTCTCCAAGCATCTGTTGTTTTTTTTTTGTTTTTTCTTTTGAAAGAGTTATTTTTTGTCTAATTATAGTTTTTTACCATAAGCTTTTCAATTGTGCTATGACGAAAACAAGGAAAGTCAGCCATCCTTCCCCCCAAAAGATATGTTTCTTCTTTTGTTAGCTTATTTCCCATAAAATCATTGTTTTAAATCATAAAATCATCGTTTTAAATTTCTTATCTAAATTCGCCTTGAATTGTCTTTAGAACTTGATGATACACTACCAAATGATGATAATAATCTTCTCGGAAGTATTAATCCTTCTTTATGCGTAAAAAGGAAGTTCTCATCCAGAAAAGTTTTTCTAGAGACGCATGTGCAATGCCTGAACTAGATTGCCACCCTCATAAATTAGAACCAAATAGTAATATGGACGATGGTATGTTTTTTGTATTTACTTACTCATATAATATATGTATATATATATATATATATATATATATATATATATATATATATATATATATATATATATATATATATATATATTATATATATATATATATATATATATATATATATATATATATATATATATATTCTTCTCAATATTTACATATGTAAAATGAAAAGGTGTATCTTTCACTTCCAATCGTAAAGGTGTGAAGGATTGGTTTATTATTTCTGTGTTAAATGGCGGCATTTTAAGATTTATACTTGGCTGATAAGAATCTGAGTGTTTCAATTGTTAAGATATATGACTTTGTAATTTGCAACATTTCTTATGCCTGCAAATCTATATCTTGCTAATTCCTATTATTCTTGTGAAGTTCCTTAATTTTCAAAATTGTATCTTTTTCAAACCCTAAACTCATCTACGGATTTTGTATATAAAATTTCAAGACCTTCATAATGTTGTATAAATAGCAGACTTATTTTTATTATATATGTTTTTACGGGATTTTTATTGTTACTTTGCAGAAACTGAACATGCCTCTTCAAATGATGATATAGTATATTTATATTATCATGATGTTCTTAATCCTTAAATGTCCATGAAACAAAAAGCCAATTTTTTTGTCATTTTCTCGTGCATATCTGTTAATTGAAAATGTAATTCTCGCCATCTCAAACACCTGTCAATCATCTGTAATCTTATTGTTTTACTTCATATAGACTGAGATTCATCTGTTAATTTCGTTATACTAAATGAGAAAACATATACAACAAGTCCCTTGAAATTATGGTCGGGCTCGAAGAATGTTTTTTCATTTCGTTCATGTAAAACGATTGTCTTTTAAGAAAGATACTTCATCAATAAGAAGCCCGTATGCTTTTAATTATTAGGATATATAATTTTGTAGCCTGATGTAATCTATGAACAACCCTATGTAATCCTATGATTTGAAAGACAAATGTTAGATTTCAGCATTGTAGATTTAGTAAAATGCATAATTTGGAGATGATAAGTTGTAGATAGATGGTATTCTCTGTGACTTGTTCCGCTTTTTCTTTTTGGCAACTAACATAAATTATGTTTTTGCTTTTTGATCACCGCAATTGCCTTGAATTTTACCTTAAAAAAGCTCAAACATATGTGATAGTAAGGATGGGTGGGGGGCGCACTAGGTCATCTTTTATGTACAACTAAGATAATTGAAAAATGCAAAATAAACGTGCTTTTGGAAAATTTAACTTAAATTTGACCACCCTTGGCAAAGTCTTTTGATATTATTTAGGAAAAATTCTTTTGATATTATACAACATTATTTAAAATAATATATACCATACCGATAATGTCAGAAATTGTTACAAGCCAATATATGATAATTATTCTGTGTGAATAAACTGTGTTAATTGATGAAAGTAGAGAGTTAAGATATTCCATGAAAAGCATATAGTAATATCTAATAGATGACCCCACTTTTAAGGAGATTAATTTCTAACATTAAGAGCATGAATTTGAATGGGTGCTGTGTTTGACAAGTTATTCTTACACAGTTTGAAAAAAATGTACTTTGGATATATTCAGTATCTGAGGATTAAAAAATTCCTATAGGAGTCAGAAATTTATTTCCAAATTAACATTTATAGACTAATTAACTACTTAAGAGTCAATAAAATTATTTACATTAATGTGTAAAGGAAAAATGTTAATAGTGGAGTGATTAATTTTGACAAAAATTACATTATTTTAGTTCTCCCTGTTGCAGTGTCCTATGATAATGGTATCATGTGGAATCATGTGGAATGTGGAACATCTAGCATGCCCGGTCTGACAAGAATATGTCGAAAAACAGAAACGAATTTTTATTGTCACCTTGAGATACCAAGTAACATTAGTGTATTTGCTGAAGATAATGTAGCAAAACATGAGGATATTCATGATGAAGAAAATCTTTCAAGTGTAGCGTTTGTGAGAAAACAATCGGCCGAAAGTCCACCCTATCTTATCATCAGAAGACTCATACTGGAGAAAAACCGTTCGATTGTGACTTATGTAAGAAGTGTATTACTTTTAGTTTCAATTTAAATAAACATCAAAGAACTCATATTGGAGAATAACCTTTCAAATTTGATGTGTCTAGGAAATGTTTTACTTCTAGTTCCTATTTAAATATATATCAGTGAACTCATACTGGAGAAAAACCTTTCGAGTTTGACGTATGTAAGAAATGTTTTATTTCTAGTTCCGATTTAAATAAACATCAAGGAACTCATACTTGAGAAAAACCTTTCAAGTGTGATATATGTGAGAGAACATTCAGCCATAAATCTTCCTTATCAGATCATCGAAGAACTCATACTGGAGAAAAATCTTTCAAATGTGATGTATGTAAGAAATGTTTTACTTCTAGTTCCAATTTAAATGAACATCAAAGAATTCATACTGGAGACAAACCTTTCGAGTGTGATGTCTGAAAGAAATGTTTTACTTCTAGTTCAAATTTAAATTATCATCAGAGAATTCATACTGGACAAAAATCTTTCGAATGTGATGTATGTAAGAAATTTTTTATTTCTAGTTCCAATTCAAATATTCATCAAAGCGGTCATACTGGAGAAAAACCTTTCAAGTGCGATATATGTGATAGAGTATCCAACCAACAGTCACATCTGTTTATTCATCAAATAACTCATTCTGGAGATAAACCGTCCGAGTATAACGCCTGTAAGAAATGTTTTACTTCAATTTACGATTTGAATAAACATCAAAGGATTCATTCTAGAGACAAACTTTTCGAGTGTGATGTCTGAAAGAAATTTTTTAGTTCTAGTTCCTATTTATATGTACATCAAAGAACTTATTCTTGAGATAATTCTTTTGAGTGTGACCTATGTAAGGAATGCTTTACTTCTAGTTCCGATTTAAATAAACATCAAAGAATTCATTCTGGAGAAAAACCTTTCGAGAGTGACGTATGTAAGAAATGTTTTACTTCTAGTTCCGATTTAAATAAGCATCAAAGAACTCATTCAGGAGAAAAACCTTTCGAGTGTGACGTATTTAAGAAATGATTTACTACTAGTTCCTATTTAAATGTACATCAAAGAACTCATTCTGGAGAAAAGCCTTTCGAGTTTGACGTATGTAAAAAATGTTTTACTTCTAGTTCCGATTTAAATAAACATCAAAAAACTCATATAGGAGAAAAACCTTTCGAGTGTTCGTATATAAGAAATATTTTACTTCTAGTGCCAATTTAAAATATCATCAAAGAACTCATCCTGGATAAAAAAAACCTTTCGAATTTGTTAACAATCAATAAAGAATCCTTTTAAAATCCGCTCTAGCTTATCATGATTAATCTCTTTTTGGAGAAGAACCTTTTCGAATGTGACAACTATAAGGAACATTTACCTCAAGCTCAATTTAGAATGCATACGTGTTAAAAACCGATCGACTATGATCTTTGTATGTGAGAATTTTTTTACTTCAAGCTGTAATTTATCTTACAGCTAAAAAACTCAAGGGTTAGACGTATAAGTCTATTCTATGTATTTTCAGTAGTGGTTTTTTGGTGTGTTCTATTTGACTATATTCAATTTACTGTAAAATTAACCAAATGTATAAATTTCAATTTTATGAAAAATGAAAAAAACGAATGAGAACGTGTTATTTAATATATTTACTTCAAGCTGTAAAGTATCTTATAGTAAAAAACTCATGGTGAGTTGTATGAGTATATTCAATGTATTTTCAGTGTTGATTTTGTGTTTCGGACTATTTGACTACTTGCTGTTTACTATGAAATTAACCAAAAGCATAAAGTTTGATCCTGTGTAAAAAAAAATATATTCTATGTTCATTAATGCCTGTGAATCTGCTGAGAACGTGTTTTTTTATATATTTGAATTAGTATATTTAATGTTTATTTTTGTTTCACTTTAGTGTAAAACGCTTGAAACATAAAACTATGAGTCCTTGTGTCAGTGAGATCTTACCACAAATGGGTCCAATGACTGATCAAAATGTTTTAGTTGGTGAATAGATTCATTCAATTCGAGCTTTTAATTATATTGTAGAGTATTTTAATATATTTGAATGATTCTAAAAAACGACTGTTTTGCTGAAACCAGAGCTTTCTGGAGTTTATTTGGAGATTTAACATAGTGTTGAAAAATGTATTGATTGCATGGCTGGTAAAAGACTTTTGAGGGTTTTCCAGTTTGTTTTATTATTTTGTAGGGCTTATTATGTGTTTTCAGTAATTCGTAGTCGTTCAGAATGCTGCAAAAATGAGGAAACATCACGACTTGCTGTTTGTGTTTAAAAAACTTTCCTCTTAAAAAAATTTATAAAATTTTTAAAACAGATATATTAACAGCTATACAGCTATAAAATAAATACGAGAAGAAAGGAAATCAAATATGAACTTCAATTATCATTTCTTGATAAGAGTGACCAAAAACGAATATAAACTACGTTAACTAATCACGTCGAGCTTAAGTGAATGAAATTTACTACGAAAAAGACAAAACTAACACCCCCTGTTCCTTCTAAAGGCCAAAGGGTCATTTGGGCTTTACTGAAAACAAAATACATTCAATTGTTTTCGCTTGTCTAAACTTAATAAAGCAGAAATCGTTGAGACTTTTAGGAATAAGTATCAAAATGTTTTGAATCTTCAATCCTTCAATCTTCTTTGTAATCACGATTAATATGGTGTTTTTTTGACGCTATGATGCATAAAAACACGTGGCTAGAAATAATTTTTTGGCCCAGTGAAAGACACTGGTTGCTTAGAGAGAAGTGGTTTTAGTATGGGGATTCAAAATTTTAGATTTAAAGATGTTCCTCTTGTAAGAACGCGTCTTAACATAGGTATTGCCTATAAAAACTTTAGCTAGTATCCAATAAACAAGAGTTAAACATAAAAGACACATTACGTAATGTCCTCAAAGTCCGTACTGCTGACTTCCATCTAGCAATCAGAAAGTCATATGCCATTAATAGACAGCGAAATTCTCAGTTTTAGTAGATGATAGTTCTTACAGAACAAGACCTGGATTTTAGCGCCAATCTTTCGTCGTTTACTTCGACTGAGATGAATTAAAAGAAGGTTGTTTTTGTTTTTTTTAAGTTTACATACCTTATTCAAGAGGTTTGAATATGGGCCGTAGTAAGAAAAGTAGTACTTTTCTAAGTTAATTTTTTTGGCTTTTGACACTCGGTCGCTGATGGTGTAAGGGGGCTGTTACCCCCCTTCCTATAACTTGGGGGGAAATTATTAAGTAACTTTGAAACAGTTGCCCGTTGGAGATTTCTACTTGTTTCTCTACTTTGACCTCATGTTTTTTTTTTAGTTAATCCATCCTCATTTTTAAAATAAAATTGCGGAAAATAGGGGTCCATTACATTTCATAATAAGTCCCACATTAATATTTAGACAAATATACCGCTTTCGAAAACTTATCATCAAATAAATAGGTGAGCTAGTTAATGGCAAAGTTTCAATAATGTACTATACTTCCTGTTTCGCCATGTTTGCTCAAATTAAATTGTTTCCCTCCTAAATCTAGTGCTTTTTCTAATAATTAAGTGAAAAAAAACTCCGAAAAATAAGTTTCTCAAAGAAAAGTAAAGGTCATTTTAAAATTAAGCTCAGCATATACAAATACCTGTTAAAATTAAAACACAAAACGACCACAAATTGCTATTAAAGAATAAATGAAACCAAAAATCAACAGGAATCAAATAAACAATCATAGCAAAAAAACATGCAAGAAATAATGGAAATAAATAAATAGATCTTAAAGCGAGTAATTACAAACTTAAAATGAAAAAATATTTTGCTATTTAAGTATAAATGAAACTTGAAACGAACAGAAATTAAATAAACAATCAATGAAAACAAACATTCAATAGATATTAATGTAAAGGAATAAATAAAACGTAAAAAAAGTGAAACTTAAATTAAATATGTTAATCAAGCTTGAAACGAACAAAAATCACTACAAACAAGAGTTTGGATATCGCCTCCTTCTCTCACTGTAAAAGTCTAAAACCTACTGCGTCATTAGCGCTTTACTGAAAACTACATGCGTCTTGAACAGTCTTGGAAAGTATAAACACCATCAAATTGAACATTTGATATATAATGACATTAATTGTTGAAAGATCCATCAGTTCAAGAATTTATTTCAGTGTAATTTTATTTTTATTTTAAATGCTGTAATAACTGTAAAATAAAATTTTTGTAATATAATTAATTTTTCAGTGATGCGCCAATGACGCAGTACGGCTTTAGGTTTTTATTTACAATTAAGGATGGGGGCAGTATCCCAGCTCTTGTTTGTTGTGAAACTATATTCGTCTTGAATAACTTTAGAAAGAACTAATAAATTAAACTGAATATTTGATGTATAATGATATTAATTGCTGAAAGTAGATCAGTTCAAAATTTTACTATAATTTTAATGTTTATTTTCAATGCTAAGTACAAAAGAAAATATTTGTAATAAAATTGGTTTTCAGTAAAGCGGCAATGACACAGTAGGTTTTTTACTTTTACAGTGAGAGAAGGATGCGATACCCAAACTCTTGTTTTTAGGTATTTTTGTTCATTTTAATGTTGATTTGCATGTTCAATTTAAGTTTCACTCCTTATCAAATTTATTTATTCACTTACATTAATATATATTTTATGTTTGTTTGCATTTATTGTTTATTTGATTTCTTTTCGTTTGAAGTTTCATTTATACTTCAATAGCAAAAGATTGTGTTTCGTTTTTAGCTTGATTTTCATATTCCATCCAAGCATTACTCGCTTTAAGACCTATTTATTCATTTATATTATTACTTGTGTGTTTTTTGCTATGATTGTTTATTTAATTCCTGTTCGTTTTGGGTTTCATTTATTCTTTCATTGTAATTTCCTGTTGTTTTTAGTTTGAACTTAAACAGGCATTTGTTTCTGCTGATTATAAGTTTCAAATGGTCTTTAATTTTCTTTGAAAAACTTATTTTTCGGAAAGATTGTATAATTAATTTATGTTCGTTTTTGATTGCATGAAGTTTCCAGTTTTTAAAAATTCATTATTCGAAAATCAAACTTAAAAAAAATCAAATGCTCGTCAAAGTATCAAAACTGGTATCAAAGTAACAATATCCAAACAAAAAAATGGTTTTGTGTCAACCTCGGAGTTTTATTATCTGACGTTTGAACTATTTTTAACAAAATGGTTGTTTCAAAAATTTATCGTATGGGTCTGGGGAAAAAAAGGGCGTGGGGGGGGGGGGGGAGGATAATTGCCCTTTGGTCTCTTTTGACTCTTTAAAATTGAAATAGAACTTTCAATTTACGTTCAAATAAGCCCTCTCTGAAGTTGATACGAGCATCCCTTCTATAAGAACCAAATATGCCCCCAGGGCATAACTTGCAACGCTTTCCCCTGGGTCCTGGGTGCTTATGTCGAAACCGGAGTTTTTTTTATCTGACCTCTGAACTTTTTCTAACAAAATTGCTATCTCAAATTTTATTGGATGCATTTGGGAGAAAAAGGACGTGGGGGGATATTTGCCTTATGATCTCTTTTGACTCTTAAAAACTAGAGTAGAATTTTCAATTTCTAGTCAAATGAGCCCTTTCTGAAATTTCTTCGAGCATCCCTTACATAACAGCTGGATATGCCTTCCCGGCATAATTTACATCGCTTACCCCGGGCCTGGAAGGATTGTGTCGACCTTGGAGTTTTCATTATATGATCTTTGAACCATCTTGAAAAAATTGCTCTCTCAAAGTACTTATCGGATGGGTTTGAGGAAAATAGCACGTTGAGAGGGGGGGGGCTAGTTGCCGTCAGATCTCTTTTGACTTTTGAAAAATGAAAGAGAACTTCCTATTTCAAATAAAATTAGCCCTCTCCGAAGTTTATATGAGCATCTCTTCAATAGGAACTATATAGCTTCCAGAGCATTACTTAAAAAGCCTGCCTCCTGGCCCGGGGGCTTGTGTCAACCCCGGAGTTTTTATTGACAACCCCTTCTATTTGAACTTTCTCTGGGAAAAAATTAATGGAGTGGGGGGAGAGACTAGTTGCCCTTCGATCACTTTTGACTCTTAAAAGATGAATGACAATTTCTAATTTCCAATCAAATGAGCCCGCTATGAAGTTTCTACGAGCATCCCTTCCATAACAACCATATATGCCCCCAGGGCATAACTTACAACGCCTAACTCCGGGCCCTCGGGGTCTGTGTTGACACCGGAGTTTTTGTTATCTGAACTTTGAACTATTTTTAACAAAACGTCTCTCAAAACTTTTATCTGATATATTAAGGACTTGGAGGAGGAGGAGCTAGTTTCCCTCTGATCCCTTTTGACTCTTAAAAATTGAACAAGAACTTTCAGTTTCCAATCAAATGAGCCCTCTTTGGAGTTTATACGAACATCCCTTTTGTAAGAACTATATATGCCCCAAGAGCATTACTTACAACGCCTGCCTCTGGGCACTGGGGGGTTTCGTCGACGCAGAATTTTTTCTTATCTTTTTTTATATGCCCCCAGGGCGTAACTTATAACCTTTGCCCTGAAGACTGGGGATTGTCTAGCTCAAAGATATAATTTCCAGAACATTTAACTACTTTGAAAAAAATGGCTATATGATCTTGGTTTTTGATATATGATCTTAGAACTATTTTTAACAAAATAGCTATCTCAAAATTTTATCGGATGCATTTGGGAAAAAAGGGCGTGGGGGGCTAGTAACCCTCCAATATATTTTGACGCTTAAAAAGTGAACTCAAACTTTGAATTTCCAATCAAATGAGCCCTCTGAAGTTTATACGAGTGTACCTTCCATAAGAACCATAGATGCCCCCAGAGCAATACTTACAACGCCTGTCTTGGGGGGTTGCGCCGATACGGCAGTTTTTGTTGTCTGACATTTGAACTATTTCTAACGAAATGGCCATTAGTAAAGGAGTTTTTGTTATATGATCTTTGAATTTTTTTTAACAAAATGGCTGCTCAAATGTTTCAGATGTACTTGTATGTAGATATATTTTGGGGAAAAAGTGCTTGGGGGCTAGTTGTCCTCCGATCACTTTTGACTCTTAAAAAGGGCACTAGAACTCTAGATTCCCAATCGAATGACCCCCTTTGAAGTATATCAGACGACCCCTTCTATTTGAAGTTTCTCTGGGGAAAAAATTAATGGAATGGGGGGAGAGGCTATCTCCCCTTCGATCACTTTTGACTCTTAAAAAGTGAATTACAATTTCTAATTTCCAATCAAATGAGCCCTCTATGAAGTTTCTACGAGCATCCCTTCCATAACAACCATATATGCCCCCAGGGTATAACTTACAACGCCTACCCCAGGAGGGTCTGTGTCGACACCGGGGTTTTTGTTATATGAACTTTGAACTATTTTTAACAAAATGTCTCAAAATTTTTACCTGATACATTTAGGGCGTGGAGAGGGGGGGGGCTAGTTTCCCTTTAATCCCTTTTGACTTTTAAAAGTGAACAAGGACTTTCAATTTCCAATCAAATGAGCCCCTTTGAAGTTTATACAAACATCCCTACCGTAAGAACTATATATTCCCCAGAGCATTACTTACAACGACTGCCTCTGTGCACTGGGGGGTTTCGTCGACGCAGGACTTTTTCTTATCTAACCTTTGAACTGTTTTTATTGAAATGGCTATTTTAAAATTAATCGGATGGGTTTAGGGAAAAAATGGTGTGTAGGGGGGGGGGGGTATTTTCCCTGAGATATATGTTTACTCTTAAAAAGTGACATATAAATTTGAATTTAAAAAAAAATTATACAACACTGAAGATTGGAAGATTAGTAATTCAATAATAACAAAATATGGCCCCATGGCATAACTTATAACCCTTGCCCTGAAGACTATGGGGTTAATGTCCGGCGTAAGTAGATTAGGTAAAGTAGAATTAACTACTTTGAAAAAAAGGGCTCTACCAAAATTTTGAGGGGATGTGTTTGGGGACATGGTCGGCGTGGACGGGGTGCTAATTTGCCTTCCGATCACTTTCTACTATTAAAGAGTGCACTAGCCACTGTTATTATCCCAGCCACACCTTGTATTTTCTCGAAATCCATCTGATAAAATTTTGAGATGGTCATTTGTTGTCGTAGAAACTTCTAAATGGGCTTATTAGATTGGAAATTATAGTGGCTAGTGCCCCTTTTAAAAGTCGAAAATGATTAGAGGGCATCTAACCCCTATTACCCCCAATATTTCCCCAAACACATCCAATCAAACTTTTGAGAAAGCTATTTTGTTCAGCGTAGTTAAAAGGTCCAGAAATCATGGTTTTAAGGAAGACAAGGCCCTCAGGGCAAGGGTTGTAAGTTATGCCCTGGGGGCATGTAAGGTTTGCATAGACAGGGTCGTTGTAAAAATATTGGAATGTGATCATTCGATTTGAAATCAGATGTTCTAGTGCTTTTATTAAGATTCAGAGTGATAAGAGGGTGGATACCCATCCCACATCTTGTATATACCCGAAATGTATCTGATAGAAATTCTGAGGTGGCCATTTGTTGTAGAAACTTCAAAAAAAGCTCATTTCGATTGAAAATTGAAAGAGCTAGTGCTCTTTTTAATAGTCAAAAGGGTTTGGAGAGTAGCTAACCCCCTTCGACGCCCACCTTTCCCCCAAATCCATCTAATCCAAATTTTGAGATAGCTATTTTTTTCAACATAGCTGAAAGGGCTGGAAATTATGTCTTTGAGGATGACAACTCCCCTCCAGTCTTCTGGGCAAGGGGTTTAAGTTATGCCCTGGGGCAAATAAGGTTTATATAAAAAGGGTGATCGTACAAAATTCGGAGGGAGATCATTCAATTGGTAATTGAAAGTTTTAGCGACCTTTTTAAGATTCAGAGTAATTGGAAAGTGAATAACCCCCTCCACACCTCATATTTTCCCCAAATGTATCTGATAGAAATCTTTAGATGGTTATTTGTTGTCTTAGAAGCTTTGAAAAGAGCTCATTCTATTGGAAATTGAAAGGGCTAGTGCCCTTTTTAATAGTCAAAAGTTATTGGATGGCAGGTAACCACCCTCGCACGCTCACCATTTCCCCAAACGCATCCAATAAAAATTTTGAGATAGTCATTTTGTTCAACATAGTTGAAAGGTTTGGAAATTATATATTAAACGATGACAAACCCCCTACAGCCCTCAGGGTAAGGGTATCAAGTTATGCCGTGGGAGTGCGCAAGGTTTAAAGAGAAAGGGGGTTCATATAAACTTTGGAGAGAGGCTTATTGGATTGCTAAGGATAATTTTTAGGGTCAATTTTTAGATTCAGAGTGATGAGAGAGTGGAAACACCCCCCTCCCATCCCTCATATTTTCCTGAAATGAATCTGATAGAAATTTTGACATGGCTGTTATCGTCGTAGAAACTTTGAAAAAGGCTTCTTCGATTGGAAAATAAAAGGGCTAGTGCCCTTTTCAGTAGTCGGAAGTGAATGGCAGGCAGCTAACCCCCCTAACACGTCCACATTCCCCAAACATATCCAATCAAAATTTCGAGATAGGAATTTTCTTCAACATAATTGAAAGATACGAAATTATATTTTTAAAATTATGCCCCCAGGGCATAACTGACAACCTTTGCCCTGACAGCTGTGGGGAGTTGTCATCCACAAAGACCTAATTTCCAGTATTTTCAACTACGTTGAACAAAATGGCTATTTTAAAATTTTGATTGGATGGGATTGAGGAAAAGGTGGGCGTGAGAGGGGGTTAGTTTCCCTCCAATCAGTTTCAAATATTAAAAAGGACACTAGTCCTTTGAATTTCCAATCGAATGAGTCCTTTTTGAAATTTCTACAAAAAAGTCTTCTATAAAAACTTTAGGCCCCATGCCCCGTGGGCATAACTTACAAGCCGTGCCCTGAGGGCCGTGGGGGGAGTATCCTTCTCAAAAACATAATTTCTATCTGGAAATCAGCTATGTAGAACAAAATGGCTATCTCAAAATCTTTATTGGATGTGTTTGGGGAAATGGTGGGTGGAGAAAGGGTGTTAGTTGCCTTCCTATCACGTTTGACACTTAAAATGTGCTCTAGAACTCTCGATTTTCAATCGAATGAGCCGCCTTTGAAGTTTATACGACGACCCCTTCCATATGAAGTGCCTCTTGAAAAAAAATAAATAATATTAAAACATTGGAGCCATATGGCCTTTACTATAGGCAACGCTATAGCGTTGTCTCTGATATTCCTACTAGATAGGTCAAAACGGTTGTAATATAGTCATAAAAGTTAGTAGGGTGACGGATCAGCTCCAAAAATCATTTAATTGCTTTAGTTGTTTACTTCCATTATTTGAATTTAATTCCAATATAGCTCTAAATTCTCTTAATTATAACTGAAACGACTAATGATCGCTTATAATTTGCTTTTCTTTGCGTTTTCGATTCACTTACTAACCCATAAATGTAGAACTACCTCTTTGTACAATACCATGCTGACTTCTTGTTATTTTTCCTATTCTAAATATTTCTTTTAGCCAATTCTAAAAAAATTGACATGAATATGCTTAGGATTATTGCTGTTATTTGTCGCATTTCACCTAACGCCAGTACTACTTGTTTGACATTTATCTCTGCATCAGCATGCTGTACGAAATGTCTGCTACAAGCAGGATAAAGTGAACCCGAACGATATATGTATGTTTTTTTCTCACATTAGAAATTTTATGCTCACAGATGAGCGGTACCAGCCCGTACTCCTGATCTATTGTTAACGGTTTGAATATTCAGAACTAACAGACCATGATTTGTTTGGTGAAGGGAATCTTAGACATAAAAAACGTTCAGGGCTTCCCCTCCTCTCTTCCAGAAAGGTATACCTGCCCTTCCCTGATTTACACAAAAAAAACTTTTGTATAATTTTTCTAGATTTCGTTTGTTTTTAACTAAGATTCAAAGGGGAAGGTAATTTTCAAACTAGGTGTAATTTTTTCCATTCGATTGGCATCCCTGGTAAATTTTAATTAGTTGGTTTCTACCAGAATGCTGACAAGAATTGTTCAAATTTTCTGGATATTCTTAGTCAAACAGTGCTCAACGAGTAAGTTAATAATTCACTCATTTTTTTCGAATTTTGTAAATTAAAATTACTTTTTCTTTTTCAAATATAAGGAACATTTCCAGGGGGATTCTCCATAGAGGAGGATTTCCGCACGGGTAAGGGAAATTTTTCCGCCTAGTTTTTTTAGTTGGACAACACCTGTTTTTGTCATTTTTATTTTTAAAAGGAAAAAACAACCCAATGTGCACTTTTTGGGTGCCGTTTGTCACTCTATGATTGCCTCATAAAGTCAAATTTGTAAAAAGCAATTAAATGTAAAAATTAGCTTATAAACGAGCCCCTAATTAACTCTATTACATTCATGCCTATTGTACAGCCTTTCCATTCTAAAAGTGTTACCAAAATTGTGCTTTTAGTGCACCATGTTGCACTTTATGACGACCTTATCGAGTCTAGGTATATAAAAAATAAAAAGACAAGACATAAGATTTATCTTTTACGAGTCCTTGAAAAGTTCTCTGAGAAGTTCCAGTACTTCAATAGTGACGAAGAAAAATAAGAGGAAATATCACTGCTGCCCATGTAAAAAAAAGTGATTTTTCTTTTTGTTTCATGATTTTGTTTCATGGGAGTTGCATTTTTCCTGTATAAAGTTTCAACAATGGTAAACTAAAGGGTGTTTTGATTTGTAAGACGTCATTTTCAAATCACATACAACTGAATGACTCTATGCATGGGGCTGTTGGAATAGTGCGCTGTTTAACTGCGAGATTTCGTCTCCTATGATAGGTGCGGGAGTTGAAGGAAGTGGAAGGGAGATATACACTTTAATATAAACGTTAAAGTTGGCTAAGAATCCGAGCTTATTAAACTCGCCATCATCCACCCGAAGTGTTTACAGTGCACTACTGTCTTCTACAGTAACGCATTACTGACAGTCCTAGTAAAAGCTAAATATACTTCTTAGTTTATGTTTATTTGGTGCGAGAGCATTATTTGCTCATGCATACTGTAATATTTTTTAATTCAGCTGAGTACCGTCTTTTCTAAATTGTAACTTTTCTTCGGTATTACTTGAACAATAATGTCCTATTGAGGACGTAGGGTCCTATTAAGGCACAGTCTATATTTAATTTTGACCAACGTGTTACACCCCCCCCCCTCTTTTTAAGGGTAACGTTGGCCATAGGATGGCCTGATTTGGCCAGTCTCGCGGCAACGTAGTCGTTAAAGTAATTAAGCATTATTTCGTAAGTTGCTTCGGTTATTTAATATGGCCAAATTTCTTGGTCCTTAACCAGTTCCATAGATCCAGCTTTAACCAGCTCTAAAATTTGAAGTGCTATATAAAATTATTAAAATTATAATTTGTATCAGGTTTATTTGCCTCTGATAGGATAATAGAATCAATAAAGAGCAATTCTTTTTACTTCCTTTCTTCGGCTAGGAACTAAATTTTTAAAGCAAACAAAAACAGAACAAGAAGAAAAAGAAGAAGAAGAAGAAGAAGAACAAGATTGAAAAGTGATTTGATTTATATCTACGTTTTCTTATAGCAACACAAGAACAAAAAGTAAAGACTACCTTAACTGTAAAAGTACCTCAATTGCGACAAAAATAATTAACAACCCTCATCAACACGCACCAGAAATGTGTAATTTTTTTACAATCTCTCTCGCTCTCTGTTTGTGTCTATTTGCTCGGTTGTTGCTGATGGATTTTTTAGAAACTGTATATATTAATAATTTAAATACATTGAGGCAATACAGCCTCCGAGCAAATCTGTTTATATTGTTGTTGGTGCTAATAAAATCAATTGGCTATTGCTGGGCGATAATTAAATTATTCAATATTTCTGTGTGCCGATATTTTCACTTTTTATATTTGACACTCGGTATATCGAAAATTGATATTCCGTATCAACAATCTGCTCAGTTTTACCTTGGGTTTGCTAAAGTTAAATAGTGAAATTATGGCTAAAGAGTTTTTTTTTGCATAAATTTCTTTTTGAACTAAAAGTAAGGAGCAACTTTAAAACGAACAGAAAATATTCTATATGTGAGGGAAGCTTCTTCTGCCTTCGCTTTTTATGCTAAAGTCTTTCTGTTCCTTAAAGATATATCACATTTAAATTCAACTGCCAGTGTGCTAGAGCGGTTTTTCATCAAGAATTTTGACAAAAAGTCAAATTGTAGCGTAAAGAGCAGAGGTTGAGAAAGGGATAAGCCGCCCTACTATACAGATTAATTTTCGTTCGATTTAAATTTTAATTTTGTTTCTTACCTCGATAGTACAAACTTGTTTTTTTTTATTTTAATTTCTAGCAGTTTTTTCAAATTATGTCATGAAATTCCTCCCCTTCCCCCTCACGTAAAATCTAACCTGAAAAACTCTCCAGCGAAAATACCCCTTCCCAAAATAATCCATATATTTCCCAATAACAAATACTATATGTGAAAAACGGGCAAATTAAGTAACTTGTAGCCCTTTTCCCAAGAACTATAAGGGTAATGTCTTCCTAAAAGGCATAGTTTCTGGGCCTTTAAGCTGTGTTGAATCAAATGCCTATCGCAAAATTTTATTTTGACGAGTTCGGAGAAAAAAAAGCCTGGTAAAGGGATAGTTACCCACCAATCATTTTGTGGGTAAACACAACTTTTGATTTTCGATCAAATGAGCCCTCTCCCGATCTTCTAAAATTACTCATTCAAAATAATCTGTCCTGAAAGTAGAATTAAAAACGCATCCGTATTTTTTTCTGATATTTTGAACTCTGATATGATCTTCATTCAAATTTCTTGACATTACGGAGGGCTTAAGGTTGTTTTGAAAATCAGGCAAATTTTCTCATGCTCTTTGCTTTCGATGAGTGACATTAAACTTAATGAACTTTATACATTTGGGATGAAAATGAAAATCCAATTCTTCTTATGTATTAATTCTTACAAAAATCTGATTTTTTTAGTTTTGGTTACTACTGTGTCAATTCTTTCTTTTCTTAAAGTTCATTACTATTAGCTGTTTGATTATCTAACCAATCTTGAAAAACAATTCCTCTGAAGGGAATCTGATGGTGGGCTCATATATTAATTTAATACTAACTTCGTGTAGGTTAAGTCCTATACAGTTAAAAATAAATAAAGTTAAGAAAAAACACCAAGAGCTTTTTTACCTAGAATGAAAAAGTAATGTCTTTCATATATCTTTTATATAAGAACACTATTTATAGACTGGATCCCCCAAGGAAGTCAAAATATCGGGTGGGGGCTGGAATATCCTTGGGAAGAATTATCCACCTGCGGAGGGGAGATTTTCCGGGTTAAATTATTCAAAAACTTAAAATAAAAGTTTCAATACTTATTATTAGACCGGGAATCTTCTCTGCAAGAAGAGGGAGGAAGGTGATTTTCTGCGATAGAATTTTCTTTTGTGAGGGACATTTTTCGCAAGGAGCAATTTATTGCGAGAGAATTTTCCTTAAACTATTTTCCTTTGGAGATTCCAGCAGAGTGTGACGGGGAAGCAGCCCCCCAAGGACCTTTTAAAGTTTTTCACTCTGGCTGAAATAAGAGACACCTCAATATAAATTAAAGGGTTTAGAGACCCGTTAAAAAGACCGGTCTCGATGTTTATGGTACGAATTCAATATCTATTTTAGGTCTTAAATTTTTATATCGACTATAGCCTAACAATATTGTTATCAATGATGGTTTTTTATATCAACCCATAATATTTTTTTTGGAAAGCATAGAAATTGAAAAGCAATGAAATAATAACAGTTAAAGCGACTTGTCGGAAATGAAAGTACTTTGATCACTTTCTTTAACAGTTACAGACAAAGTCTGGCTGGTACCATACGACTCTTTCTGTCTACTCCCACTCTTCTCTGCACATAATTAGTAAGCTTGTATAAGGTGTCAACCCTACAACGAAACCTACAAGCCCAAAGCATGAATATGCGGACAGTTTCAACTGTATATGGTTTACCACAGGCAGTCATCTACTTATACAGACGGTACATTCCGTACCAGACAGGTTTCTGAGGCCACACCTATTTTCTGGGCCAATCAGAGATGTTTCTACTAACGGTACTCCATATATCCTTGTATAAGGTCCGACGAGTGATTGAATAATATGCCTTACCACGGGCAGTCATCTATTGATACGGACGGTACAAGAGTTGTGAGACATGTTTTTGTAGGTTCAATAGGCAAAACTAGAGATCTTCATATTACGTATTCAAAGATGATCCGTTTTCGAAAATACTAGTTTTGGCCCGGAGGTCATATAATCGTGTTTTTTTGGGTATAAATTAAGGCAGAATTAGTTTTTCTATACCAGTTTTAAAAAAAGCTTGAACAGATAGATATATTTGCTAAATTTATTCGTTTTTAAATGGGAAACTTCAAAAGGACTATGGTGAGTGGATATTTTTTATTCTTGTATTAATAAAAAAATGGATCTTTTTCGTACTTACCGTTTAACTATCTTTCTTCTGGGTTTCAGGGAACTATTGCAATTAACTAATGCAAATTCATATGTTTTTGTAACAGGTGGTCAGATATAAGGATATTTTGGCTAAAACGCTTGCAGGAATATCTAGTATGTAAGACTAAAATTGTTTGTCATCTGGGTTTCATCGCACTAATGCACTTATCTAGCGAAAATTCACATATTTTATGACACCCGTTCAGATATAGTGTATTTAGCCTTAAATCTTTTCTAAGTAAATTGAAGACATATCTCATTTTAAGACTAACATTGATCAATGCGTCTCATTTAAATATATGAATTGTCGTTAATATGTTGGGCTTGGCATTTGGACAGGAGGACTGGTGTCCCCCATTCGTAACCTGAATAAATATCAAACAGATTTAACAGTCAAAATGTATTATTTTTTGTACATCGTAATTAAAATATAGATAGTTTAAGCTCCAATTAGGAGTGGTGTTCTTTTTCTCTGTGTCTAAGACGAATGAAATTTAAGTCTATAAGTTTATATGTTATTCAAGGAACTTACCTAACGAAAAAACTGAAAATTAATTTTTATTCAAGGAAGTTGATGCTGAATGTCCAAACCAAAAGTTACCGGAGCTCGATCCCAGGACTGACGCTACTGATATAGTTCAAATCAGATAATTGAACGTGGTAAGGAAACTGTAATCGCATACGCCCCGTCAACTGATAGAGAGGTCTTTTCTGATGAGTTATCTGCAACTTCCAACGTAAGTGCATTTATCAGATAGTTTTGTGTAATTGTCGGTGGGTAGGAAAGAGGCGGTGAGGCTGGAAAAAACAAACATTTATTACCATTTTACTTAAATTAAAATCCATTTTAACCCCACATTTTTTTATTCAAGTTTACAACGCAGTGATAATTTCGCATTATAAATTCCCTTTTAATCAAGTTGATTTTCGTTTAACTTTTAACTCGCGAGGAAGCGATTATCATACACCCCAGGCTCAGTCCAGGGTAGAGCTCTCTTCGTGCCTTGACCAATCAAAAACGGAGCACCGTAGCGGTGATCTACTGATGTTATGATACCCGTTTATTTTTAATATTACATTCCCGATATGCTGGATATTTATGTGTCCATGAATTAATCCGAGTTAAAAATAGCCATTTTGGTTCAAGAATGCTTAAAAACTATTTTCACTGCTATAGTTCTCCAATTATGAGACAAGAAGGGGTATTTGTGTGTGTGTATATTCCTCATTGTGTAACTGTTGAAGAAAAAAGAGCGGAAATGGGGCAACAAACGAAAATAACCTTAATCAGATAGTGTTTTAACTTTTGGTACTTATTTAGTAGCCGGTAAACATGTGACTATTAGTGCATAGAAATGCCATATGAAAAACCAGTTATCAGTTCTTAGTGCGGTATTGCTAACCCCGTGACAGATATTTATATCATACTTTGTTTTATTTAATTGGTATTAGCCAAACTTTAGTTCTAGTTTGCATACCAACTACTAAATAAGTACCAAAATTTTTTCTACTCAATCATTTTCAGTGATATCAATGGTAAAAGGCGAAAAATAAAAGTAGTTAAGATGGCTGCAGGTACTTTATATAATAGAAGTGGGAAAGTTTTTTGCCAATATAATAGTGGCGAAACGTATGTTTTGACGAGGTGGAGTAAAAAATTGTCACTGTTTTTTGTACTTTATAAAATAGTGCATATTTCACATGGAAAATAAATCCTATTTTTATATATTACCGTCTGTGAAATATCGTCTCCATTGACATCAACTCTAAAGCCTATTTTCAAGATAACACCTTTAAATTAGGTAATGTTTTTTTTGACAACACTGCCGTTCTAAGACGAACAAATAAACTATCAAATGGTTCTATTTCTATTGAAAATGGTCGCTGTATATGTGACCAAACTATCTGGACTTTTGTACCTGTTTTTTCACTGTCTAGATAAATGGATCTATGCCATTTGAAAGTTTAGTTGTTTAACTCCATTTTTAATGAGCCTTCAGCAATCCTAATACCACCAATGGACTTTAGAGATAGTGCTTTAGTTGATAGTGACTTAGAGTGGAAAAGAGGGTTTTTAAGCGAATGTTTTGGGGATATAGTTAGCTTCGAGGATCTTGATATAGATATGACTGAGGACCCAGAATGGACAAATATGTTTATAAATGAATATTTGGGGGATAGGCCGACAAGTGTATCGAAACCGGGTTCTAATGCTATTAATTATAATCAAATTCCATTACAAGACAATGCAGGCTGGATAGATCAACTATCCCCAAACACTGTGGAAGGAATCCTCAGTGAATTAGGTGATTTCACCCCACGCCCCACTAATACAGTTGAACAGACTGGTGGTGGTGTTATTGAAGATTATATGCCACCCCCCACTATTTAGGATGACGAAGGTACTGAAGCCTTACCCTCGCCAGCATTAATACTACCAGGTTTTGTCATGTCTAACTCTACCTTCCACTATGCCAATGTATACACGGTCAATTTCATTGGCCCCTTTCATACTTTAATATAAGGAAGTACAGTAACAGACCCATTGGCTATCCCACATTTTTATGTTAACAAGAATCGAGCCCTTCTTGAACAACAGATGGGGATTTGCAGAGGGAGGGACAGTTTCAAAGCATCAATAGCACTAAAACTATATTTTTTAAATGAAAATGCTGGGAAAATAATTGCATACAGAAATGTTAGCAATTCGCATGTATTTGGAAAATTATGGGGAGGTTTTTCTAGATTGATTTAGCAGCATTGTACATAAAATGGACAATTAATGTCACTAAGGGAGGGCTATTGAACAAAAATATTAATCTGATTTAGAGGGTTGTTGAGGAATACAACAAATATATTTTGGATGCGAGACTACAGTATTTCAAGTATGCTTTTTCAGTTACCGCCTTTAAACCACTGCAAAAAGATGCTTCTAAGAAAAAGCTGGATCAATTTGCAGCTAATGAGGATGGTTCAAAGTTTTTGAAAGTAGATTTGAACTGTTTAAGTGGTCAATTTCCCATAACATTAAAAGGAATAGATATTTTAGAGCGGGCTAATAAATATTTAAAGTTTGGTGTTACGGTGCTACAGTACGACACAGAATTTGAAGAGGGTCAGAGTTCTGATAAAAAGGGTGTATAATTTCGAGTTAGGTCTCCGTTCTTTGAGTAAGTGAAGCTTTTCGTCTGGATTCCATTCATGACTCGCTCAGAGCCTGATTTAATGGGAAATTTTAATCCAGTTACAGATATTATTAGGTTTGCGGGGGAGGGTAAAAACGGATTTGTATCCTATTATTGTCCAACATGTCTCTCAAGATTTTATGGTAATTTAAAGTTAAAACATCACATGAAATCCTGTTAACGTCATGGATACCAGGCTGTGGAAACTGTTAGCGAAGATAGGGCGATCTTATGTTTTGAAAACTTTTGGAACACGCTCCTGCATAGCAATTAGATCGGTTTGGACTACGAAGCCAAACTCATAGATGTTTACGATTCGTCAAATCCGAATCGTGTTAAAATACATGAAGCGATAGGGGTTTCTTACGCACACTTGCAAAGAGACGCTAGTAATACCTTACAAGTGCTGGATCAAGTTAAGTGTGGTGACTGCATGCACACGGCATTGATCCGCCTAATTAAAACAGTGAATGGTGCAATTTTTCGCCTGCGCTACACAAGCTATCCTATGCTCCTATCACCAAATGACAGATTGACAATTAAAAATCGTAAAATATGTTGGATTTGCAAGGGAGAATTTGATGATGGTAATGGGAATGAGAGAAAGAGGAAGGTGATCGATCATGACCATTTATGGGAGGAAATTACATCTTGAGGGAGTAACTTTAGAGGAGTTGCACATTAATTGTGCAATGTCAACACTACACAGCAATATTTCGTACCGGTTTTTATACACAATTCCAATTACGATTTAAAGTTTTTTTTACCAGAGTTGGCCCGAATTGCCAAGGGGAGTTGTTGATAACGTATTTATAGATTCAGAAACAGAAAAGCGACAATTTTGATAGTTTTCCTCTCCTTAAACAACGATTCCCCGATGATGAAATGTATGATTTAATAGCGTTTACGGACATGTATCCATATGATTACTACGATTACTTACTGTGAATAATAGGATTACTTACTGTGTATAAGGGTCTGGCGTCTATACACGCATCTCTTAGGCCCTAATTCAATAGGACCTTTTAATACAATTACAGATATTAGTAGGGTTTTGGGGAGGGTAAAAACGGTGTGTATACCATTATTGTCTAACATGTCTCTCAAGATTTCGTAGTAATTTAAAGTTAAAGTATCACATGAAACACTGTAAACGTTGTGGATACACGGCTGTGAAAATAGTTAGTGGAGATAGGGTGATCTTGTGTTTTAAGAGCTTTCAGAACATGCTCCTGTAGAGCAACAATATTGATATGGACTGCAAAGCTAAACTCACAGAAGTATAAGATTCGTCAAATCCTAATCGTGTTAAAATAAGTAAAGCCATAGGGGTCTCTCACTCACACGTGAAAAAATCGTAAAATAGGTAGGGTTTGCAAAGGAGAATTTGATGATGGTACTAGGAATGGGGGAGAGAGGAAGGTGATCAACCATGACTATTTATGGCAGGAAATTACATCTGGAGGGAGAAACTTTAGAGGGGTTGCACATCAGTCGTGCAATGTAAACGTTAGACAGCGATATTTTGTGCCGGTCTTATACAAAATTTTAATTATGATTTGAAGTTTATTTTACCGGTGTTGGCCAGCATTGCAAAGGGGGGAGTTAAAGATAAAGCATGGATAGATGTTTTTTTGTTATAATACCATACACATATCATTCGGGAAGCTACTGCTGCTAGAATTCATTTAGAAAAACAGTTGACAATAGTAACACGTGCCTGAATAAAATCCATTTCTTATACTCATTCTGTTTCGTCCCAAATTCTTTAAGTCACTTGGTTTAAATACATAGAAGCGTTAATTTTGATAGTTTCCCTCTGCTGAAAGAGCGATTCCCCAATGATAAAATGTATGGTTTATTAACGTGTAAGGGCAAATGTTCCTATAAATTAATACAAATCTACATCGAGGCCAGATGAGGTATTATCACCGCCTATCGAAGCATTTTACAATTCTCTTACGGAGAGTCAGTGCACCACTGGTGACTATGAATTTTCCAAGAGAGTTTGGGTAAAAGGTGGTTGTAAAAATGGAGAGGATTACTGTAAACTGTAATTGGCCAGAGCTTTACTGACTCTTCTGAAAATTTTGCGCAAAAATACGGATAACATCTATGGAGAATTTGGGTTGTTTTTAGGGTATTATTTTTCGACTTCTCATCTGGTGATGGACTTGATTCTTAAAATCAGCAAAGAATAAATAGGTCTGATCACCGACGTGGATCAGCACTTGTTTGTAGAGAGATCAATGAGGGATGGGCATGTGTTTCACGGGGAACGTATTATGAAAACTAATCCAACTGGACAGCACACTGATGAAAAAATCAGATGCAGTTTTATTGGATATGAATTTCCTTTGCCTGTCGGCGATGTCTCACTACTTTTTGCCGTGTAGGAATAACAAATTGCTTAACGATCCTTGTGCTTCGAATTTCCCCAACATTGATACCGTTGAGGAGAATGGGACGAAGGGATGTTATTTTTAAATTGACGGGGAAATACCCTTGGACATCCATGACTCGGTAAAAGACTTTGTTTTCCCGTGCATAGATAGACCGGTGGGTAGGGACTCTCTGAGTCCCCACAATTTACCTAATAGAGGATGGGAGTATGCACTGGGTACCTTCAAAAGGAAAACTTATTGCTGACCTTAACCCGGAACAAAATATCGTTGTGCATCGCTTGTTGTTGAGATGGATGGTGTCCAATGGTTTCAAAGTCACAAAGACTCATAGAGCCCTCCAATTTGATCAAAAACCCTACTTGAAAACGTTTATTGACATCTTTGTCAGTAAACGTTCGCAAGCTAAAACGAAGGTTAAGAAGGAATTATGTATACTCATTTTGACCTCAGCCTGCGGTAAAATGTGGCGAAAGCGTACAAAACAGAAGCCGCTGTGACATTGTAACCGCTCCCAAAAATTTTGCTTGAATCATTGCGGGTTCAAACTTCACATCATTCACAAACATAGACTCTAACATGGTGCTCCCACATCGCGAGAAAAGAAACATTATTTTAAATTGAAATATTACAGGCGGGAGTGCAATAACAATAAAATAAAAAAAACTCATGTTTCCATTTCATTATTATGTATGCAAGGTACACGGGCTAATTAAGGGAGAAGTTCAAGTGTATTATGGGGACACTGATTCAGTCCTGTTAAAATTTAAAACTGAAATTTGTTGAATGATTTTGAAAAAAGAGAGTACATTAGCTAGCAGATGGACTACATCAACTGTAATTAATCTCTCTATCCAGAGCTAGTGAAACATCAGGCCCTAAATCAATTGTTAATGCTAAAATCTGTAACGGTAATTGATCTGATATCCAGTGGTGTGTTTCCTGGGCCGAATTTATACTGTGTGGAAACACACAACAAGGAAATCAAACAAGTTTGTAAGGGGGTGCCCACACACTTTGTAAAACAATAATTTCAATATGAGTGTTTATAGAAAGTGTGTGGAACGTAGTTTAGTCCCAAGAGGGAAAGTCATGGCAATTCGCTCTTTACAATTTAAAAACTACACAGTTAGAGCTGAGAGAAATACCATGCCGACCATATAAAACAACGTTGAAGAACTTAGGGATGGTGTGAAGGTACTACCACGCGGTGACTATTTAATTTCAGAACCAGTTGAATTTGTAGAGTATCGATAACACCTCGGTCTGTAAAAATTAGCTCAAATTCCTTAATAGTACAAAGTGGCTGGATGGATGGGTGGTGGGTGTTTGTGGGAATTTCTTTTTTATCAAAATTAATAAATTTCATATGTGCAAGGCAGAGATATTTCTTCATAAAGTATACATAATTATTTCATAATTTAATGTTCCTGGCCTGCTGTAGCGGGCCCGCCACGCTCCGCGGCCACTGCAGTGACCGCCTCGGCCTTTGGCTGCCGCAGCAGCCTCACCCGGGGAGCTTGGGGGACATCATTTCAAATTAAAAAGATATTTTTTGTAAATAGAAAGTGATATTATTTTAATTGTATTGTTTAATAAAAAGTGCTTTTCCTAGTGCTTATTTCGAATAACTATTGTAATTTTTTATTATAAGAAAAGCGTATTTATTAATTATAAATGGCTTTTTTCCTAGTGCCTATTTCTAATAAATGTTGTTTATGTTTTTCTTGTAAATAAATAAATAAATAAACGAATCTTATGTGTATTTTTTTGTTTAAAGTGCTTTTTCTAATTGCGTTATTTGTAAAGTGCTGCTTTTATGTTAAAAATAAAAGAAAATATGATTCTTTATTGATTTTGTTCTTCATATTATTATTATTAAACGGCGTAGTACTAATAGTTAAATTATTTAGTAATTAGACATATATAATTTAGAGTGCGTTGTAGTTGAGCTTTTGAAGTTAACTGAAATTTGTATAAATTTAAAACATCATTTAGATTTTTTCTGCGTGTTCCATTAATGTCACGAAAAACTACACTGGTATCTAAAACAATTAAAAATTGTTATAAAATGTTTAAGGAAAAGCTCAAAAAATCTACCATTACTGCAGTATTCGGCAGGAGTCATAAGATAAAATAGAAGTTATTGCAACGCCAGTGCAGATAAAGTTCTTATAGGGACTTGTTGTTTTCGACTTTATTGAATCTAACGTTCCGCTGATTATTGAAAATTTAGATGTATCTAAAGAGCAAGGATCCCTATAAATAATACAATGAACTAATGTTCACTCTCATCATGATCAAATATCCTCTGCTCTGGTTATACAAAATCTTTTTCATTAGAGCAAGTGCATCCGAACACTTGCTTTGAACTCCACCTACTATATCATCAAAACAGCTGTTCGTGATTCTAGCTCGCTAATAACACTCAGTAAAGAAATATAACCCGGTGCCCCAAAATTTATACTATCAGCGTACAATCAGGAAACTAATAAATCCTACGGCTACATCCTATTGGATCTTAACCAAAATACACCCGAGGATTTATGTGTCACCACAGATATTTTTGACAATGAAATCAAAGTATATCTCCCCATGAACAGTAAAAAAGGCTATTAGTTGCCATCATGACACTGAAGAAACTACATGAAAATAAACATTTATTTTCCGTTCCGAGCACTTCCAAACCCCCATTTAGAAAAGCCATGCTCAAACATGGCATTGACAATGATGTCAATAATCTAATATCTAAACTTTGTTTAAATTTAACCAGGGGCAATGTTCAAGTGCCAGAAGTAGTTAAGTAACAGGCAAAGTAACATCGTTCTATTGTACGTGGATTGGCCTGTAAAAAGAAAGGAACAACTTTAAAATGAAATATCTACTTCAAGCGGGCGGTAGCTTTTTTAGACTGTTACTGCCAATAATTTCAGGACTTGTGCGCAGTTTTCTCTAGTTGCTAAACTCTATAAATTGACGGCAATAGCACTCGCTCTTTCAGCCTAGGAACACTTTGAGAACAATTTGAGTAAACTCGTTGACTATGAGAATATTGACAAAAAACTACTTTTACTTCAAGACGCACTTTGCCAAGTGGACAAACTTAAGCCTTATCGTGCTAGATCAGTCCCTCTAAGGGTCATTGATCATAAAAAAGGAATATCTCCTCAGGATACTTCTGCTACTGGTGGAACACAATTAAAGAAGGAGGAATTGTATTCAATAATGTCAGAGCATGGTAAATCTAATGCCAGACTCATAGCGTTAGAAACTTACATGACTCATAATATACCTCATAGAGAGAGGTAAGGATCATATTCAATTTAATAGGGATGGGAAAGAAATATAATCCAAGGGAAGAGCTATAATGTACTTGATTTAATCTATGATATGGTTACAAATCATAAAGGATTTTTATCATTTGACGCTCGTCTATACAACTTTCTAAATATACTAAACTTCCCCAAAAGCCTTATTAGCACTAGGACAAACTCTAAGGAATCTAATGAACACGCTCCTTTTTCATCGCCAATATTCATTAAAACTGGAAGAAGAAGAAGAAGAGGAAGATTTTAAATCCATCTTGGAAAAAAATAGTATATCTAGTGAAAACATTGATTTGAGATTGAGGAGTATCACACTGCTGATACCCAGAAAAAAGTGAAGACGTATTGATAACAGCTCAATGTCACCACAAACACCACCCACCAGTATACAAAAAGATAGTGGACACTACACTACGTGATTATAATCAAAATGGTTGAAGTTCTGAAACGTATTTATTAAAATATTAGTAAAGCTTGAACTTTAAGGTCCCCCGCCGCGCTTTGCAAAGTCACTAGTGTTCCCACTAAAATTCTACAAGACTATCTTCAAAATGAATCAAGTTCCACTCTGCATAGAAATCCTAGGCTTCGTGCTAATCATTATCGAAAAACTAAAGTCTTTTCTTCACTGCACATGATGCAAGCAGATATCTTAACTCTAGATGAGATTCAACAGCGTCACAACAAACCGTACTAGTACAATCTACTTGCTATCAGTGTTTTTAGTCGCTATGCATACGCCATTCCATTGCGCAAAAAGAGAGGTGTTGAAGTTGCTCAAGCTATAGAAAAAATTCTCGAACAAGTTTCATATAAAAAAATAAAAGAGATTGCGGTAGTTAATTTGTTAATCCACATGTCGAAAAAGTACAAATGAAATATAATACAATGTTCTATCATAGTCCTATAAAGGCTGCATTGACCGAATGATTAATAAAAACTATTCGGCTTTTAATTTCAAGATAATTATTGTTCATTAAAAAATACACCTGCTTTTATTCATGATTTAGGTAAAATCTTGTTGATTTATAATCAACGACCCCGACGATCATTGTACAACTCAACCCCAACGAAAGTTTTCTTTCAACGGATACATTTCTTAACCAATATTAAAATAATGATTGTGAAGCAAAAAAATTCAATGTTTATGATACTGTTCGAATTAATAGAACAACTAATGTTTTTAAAAAGGGTAATTACTTGTGGTCCACTGAACTTTTTAAAGTGGCAAAAATCCTAGAAAGAAACCCATAACTCATTGTCTACGACCTATCAAATATGAAGAGATTCTCGACGGTTTCTATGACTATCAACAAAAAAAAAGTTAGAAACACTAGTTAAATTTATTGAATTGAAATGATATTAAAGACTCGTACTCGCAGGGGCAAGAAACAGTTATTTGTTCGGTGGCTAGGATACAGCTCTGATGTTGATTCTTGAATCGGTGGTGGAGACATTAACAATGCCCAATGATTTGTTTGTAACATTTATTTCCAACATCTCCAATCCTCTCTACAATGAGTTCATTAAAACAAGTGATTTTTAGACGAAGCTCTCCCCCGCCATTAATTTTGACGGTGTGTACGAAGTGGCTCTTGTCGATTTTATTATCAGAAACACCAATGATATCCTGAGTAAAGATCGCAAATATGTTATAAAAATTAGAACATAAAATTTTCCACCAGCCATTACTGAACAAAATAAAATTCAAAATATTCAAAAGATCTATATGTTGAATTACAATACCAGGAACTCACTTTTATTAATGATTGATGTCGTTCTATCAGTAAAAGAATTTCCGCTTGTAAAAAAGGAGCCTTTTATTTTAACTATTCAAAGAAAGAGGGGAGGATATATATTAGTTAACCCATTGCCAATGAAAAGGTTGTTCTTAATTATAATCTAAAAGATGTTCTTGGCTTTAAACTTAATATAATCCATGATAAAAGTGCCAGAAACACTAATGTTATTTTTGCTAAGTATCCACCAGCCTTCTCCTCGGACACTTGTATATTTCTCCAAGTCTCATTTGTTGAAACATCCAGAGTTGGCAATAACAATGTCCCTCTCTTACGAGTTGTTGAAAGAAAAACCAATCAAGATCATATTCATCATTACAATATAAAGCACCTTCACTATATCCCCGTAAACACTTCATATTTGGAACTCTGTCAGTTAACACTAAGAACTGAATTAGGTGATCCTCTAGCAATAACAAAAGGTTTAGCTGTGATTACATGTAATTTTTCACCCATCGTCACTGCCTAAGAAGAACAATAGAAGAATTCCATTTGTCTGTGCTGATATCGACTGCTATGTTGCTGCTCTGAGTCCTCGTCAAATAGGTAGTGGGTTTTACTATTACAAGGGGCTTACTAAAATGTCTGGCTATGGTCTTGGTAGCTGGTTTGCTTGGCTATTTCGTTCTGCACTACCCCTTGCCAGAAAATATCTGGTACCTGCTGCATCAAATTTTGCTGCCTCAAAACCACACGGCTGAGAGTTGAATAAAAATATCAATGAGAGTGTTAAAGATTATATTAGATTTTCAGAAAGAGCCGTTGGTGAGCATTTAAGAATCAGCAAAATGTGAAGGGGTTAAAAAGGGTGCGTGGTCATCAGTCACTCATCAGTCTCTACCCAGGCGGGAAGCGAAGGAAATCAACACTGACTTTGAGGAATAAAACAAAGAAGACCAATAAGAAGAAGAAGATGAAGAAGAAAAGATTGCTAGAGCAAAGATGGATTTCTTCTCTTAATATGACCTATATTCCCCGCGAAGAATAGCATCCATTGATCAGCTTCTCATCGGATCTTTTGAATGGTGAAATTGTTGACGTCAGGGTCAAGTACGGCTACTATGATCATGTTAATCCTCAAAAACCCTTCTCGTAAAATTTATTCTTTCAGATATTTTTCAATGAAGACTATCTCATTGATTTATCATCAACGTGTATTGATGTAAATGGTGCGGTTAAGAAACAGTCGGAAAGTACAACTCCCACTGCTGCTGATGGCCTGTCCAATGAAAACTGTATCCTGCACAACTTATTCAAATACATTAATGTATTCATTAATGGAACATTGGTGAGCACTAGCAATATCATCATAAATTATCAATTTATAATGATGACACCAAAAGCGTATAAGGATTTGAGAGGACAGGCATTGGGCTTTGAGTATAGATCGGGTTTTGATACTGACGGTGAGTTAACAGCTGCAGCGATCTAGGAGTATCATCTAGTTGGTTTATTAGATCCTGAGATATTCAATACATCCCAATGGTCCCAATGGCCTCCCAATCTAAAGATTGACATAAAGTTACAAATAACTCCATCGAATTTCATTTTGAGAAAAACACTTGCTGCAGCACCTGATGCAAATACCATTATCACCTCAGTAATTCTTCATGTTCGGAAACAACAGATTATGAAGTCTGTTGTACTGGCAGTAGAAAAACTAAGAGCCAACTGTAACAACATTAAATTTCTTGTCCCCTGTGCGATCACCAATCAACGTCACATTACCACTGACTTTCTTAGTTATACTGATTCATCATTTATCAATGGAGAATTCCCATCAAAACTCACTTGGGCGTTTGTCAAGAGTCTCAGTGCTGTTGGATTCTAGACTGCATCCCCCCATGATTTTAATTTTTTCGGTCTATCTAGTCTTGTGTGCAAAGTTAATGGATTTCCACTGTACACTCTATCATTTGATAAAAAAATCAAATAGAACTCTCTATGAGTTGACCGTGCAATCCCTTGATCATGACTCTAAACTATTTGAAAATGGAATAATTGATTCAATTTCCTCAAAAAACCATGATGTAATTGTTTCGGAATTGTCTGGCACCCAAGATATGAGCATAATGCAAACAAGGAATTTACGTTTGGAGTGCACATTTCCCAATGCTTTGACTCAGAGTGTAACGCTAATATCATTGAGTCAATTTGAAGCCTATTGTGAAAACACCTGTGACGGCAGTGTTTTAGTAGACATAGCACCATGAACATAAAATAATCAGCGTATTTATACATATCCCAGTACAAGTTCTATTGCAAACCATTGGATTTCATTGAAAAAATTCAATCTGTTAACAAAACCCTAATCATTGTTAATAGCAGTCCATCGACTTTGAAGACAGGTCATTGACTATGCATCTTTCAAACAATGAAGAATATCGAATTTTTTGATCCTCATGGTCTATCATATAAATTCTACACTACATGTATCAGCAACTTTATTCAGAGCAGTGGGAAAACTATGGTTCAAAATCAGAGGAGAGTACAGGATTTAACGACTAAAACATGCGGCTTTCATGCGCTACTCTTTTTCATGTTCAGATGTCGTGGCTATACCTACAATCGGTTTTTCTGCATTTACGTTGACTTTCCTAGATTGAATGACTTTCTAGTGGAAAATATACATTGAAGTATGTTTAATATTGATTTTAGTTCACTACGCATAAAATGTTCTAAAAATGTATGTAAAATTTT